>NC_051393.1:52455347-52472847 GCF_015228065.2 Penaeus monodon | reverse complement strand
ACCAAAGATACCAAAACCCCAAATTAAAACCCCGTGCCCCAAAAAAAAGCCAAAACCCCCCAACCACCCCCAAAAAAAAAACCCCCCCCAAAAAAAAAAAACCCCCCCCCCAAAAACAAAACCCCCCAAAACAAAAACCCCCCCCCCCCAAAACCCCCAAAAAAACCCCCAAAAACCCCCCCCCCCCACCCCCCAAAAACCCAAAAAAAACCCAACCCCCAAAAAACCCCCCCAAAAAAAAAACAACCCCCACCCCCAAAAAAAAAACCCCCCAAAAAAAAAACCCAAAAACCCCAAAAAAACCCCAAAAAAAAACCCCCCCCCAAAAAAAAAAACCACCACCCCAAAAACAACCCCCCAAAAAAAAAAACACCCCCCCAAAAAAAAAAAACCAACAACCCCCCAAAAAAACCCCCAAAAAAAAAACACCCCAAAAAACCCCAAAAAAAAAAAAAGGGCCCAAACCCCCGACCCAAACAAAAAAAAAAAAAAACCAAAAAAAAAAAAAAAAAAAAAAAAAAAAAAACAAAAACCCAAAACCCCAACAACACAAAAAAACCACACAACACACCCCCCCCACACACCAACACCACACCCCCCAACCCCACACACAACCCCCAAAAACCCCACCACACCCCAAACCCCACCCCACACACCACCACACACAACACAAACACCCCCAAAAAAAAAAACACAAACCCCAAAAAACAACACACCAAAATTTTCCCAAAACAACCCCAAAAAACCCCCCCCCCCCCAAAAAAAACCCCAAAAAACACACACACAAAACCACCACCCCAACAAAACACCCACCACCAAAACACAAACCCCAAAAAACACCAAACCCCAAAACCCCACACCACAAACACACACAAAACAAACAAACACACACCAAAAACACACACACAAACCCCCCACACACAAACCCAAAAACAAACCACACACGCACACAAAACACACCATCCCACCCCCCAAAAAACCCCCCACAAAAAACACAACCAAAAACCCCCCAAAACCCACAAAAACCCCCCCCCCCCCCCCACCACACACACACACAAACACACCCCCACCCAAAAAACAAACCCCAAAAACACCACACCAAACACCCAATAAAAAACCCACAAAAACCCAAAAACACACAAACCCCCCAAAAAAAAACACACAAAACACAAAACCACCACCAACCACAACACACACACCACAACCACAACACAACACCAAAACCCACAAACACACACACAAAAAACACCACACAACAAACAAAACCCCCCACAAACCCCCCAAAAACCCCACACAAAACAAAAAACAAAAACAAAAAACCCCGCCCCACACAAACCCAAACCCCAAAAACAAACAACCCAAACACACACAACCAAACCCCAAAAACCCAAAAAAAAAAACCCAAAACCCCCCCCCCAAAACCAAACACACAAACCCCCCCAATTTAAACCAAAGCAAAACCCCCGGCGTGTCCGCACCAAAAACCACACACCCCAACACCCAACCCAAAAACCCCCACCCCCCCAAAAAAAAACCAACCAAAAACCCCCCCACCCATTTCCAAACCCCCCCCCCCCAAAAGCCCCCAACCAAAAACCCCAACCCCAAAAAAAAAATTTTCCCCCAAAAAAAAAAAAAACCCCCCCGGGGGACAAAACCCCCCAAAATTTTCCCCAAAAACCAAAAACCCCAAAAAAACAAACCCCCCCCCTCCCCAAAACCCCCCAATAAAAAAACCCCCCCCCCAAACCCCCCCAAAAAAACCCCCCCAAAAACCAACCAAAAACAACAACCCCCAAAAAACCCCCCCAAATTCAAACCCCCCCCATTTTAAGAGGTTTCCCAAAAAAAAAAAAAAAAAAAAAAAAAAAAAAAAAAAAAAAAAAAAAAAAAAAAAAAACCCCCGGTTTGGAAAATCCCTCCCCCCGTTTTGAACCCCCCCGGGTTCCCCCAACCCCCCTTAAGGCCCGGAAAAAAAACAAAAAAAAACAGGGGGGGCCCCCCCCCCGGGCCCCACGAAACACCCCAAACCCCCACCTGGGCGGGGAAAACCCCCCCCCAAAAACCCCTTCCCAGGGCCACACACACACACACATACAGGCACGCACACGACACACACCATACACAGAGCACACACACACACACACACAGCTACACATTTTCACAAACACAGCTATTCGCACACGGATGTGCACAAAAACGCACGCTCACATCTATGCATATACGCGCACACGCACACAAGCACAAAAACACACCGCCGTACACACACACACACACACACACATACACACACACACACACACACACACACACACACACACACACACACACGCACACAGCTACTTGAACACGGATATGCGCACAGACACTCACACTCACACTCATGCATACACATGCAGATTTCCATTCATTCAAGCAAGCTGTTTACGCAAACCAAGGTGCCATCGCTCGCCTGTCGGAGGCGCCAGCCATGGAAGGAAGCCGAGCTGATCACCGCGACCGAGCCACACCTTCGGAAGAGCTGGCGGCGCCCACCTTGGAGCGGAGTCCCGAATGGGAGCTGGCCGGAGCGAGCGACAAGGCCACTGACCCCCAGCCGTGCAACGCGACGTCTCAGTCGCACGGAGGTGAGGCCGAGTTCAAGGCCGCGCCCGAGGCTCCACAGATGGACCAAGAAACGTTCCGCATTTATCAGCTGGACGAGATATATGAATGCAATTTGCTCTACGTGGACCTCGTGTGCTTCGGCATTCCCACGAGGTTCCTGGTGGACACGGGCTGCTGCTATTCGGGAGTGATGCGCGAACAACTGGAAATCTGGGGGCGACAGCAGGAGGAGGACTGCTACGAGATCTGCGTGGAGCTTGGCCTCAAGGGCACCACCTACAACCTCGTCTTTCCTATTACGACATGTTATAACTACCTTGGGATGGACACCATCTATCGATTCAACTGTATCATAGATCTGGGTTCCAGGCCTTCTATCACCTTCCGCCACTTCGCAGAAGAGTTCCCGGATACCGTGGAATCTCCCGTGACGACGGTCAACATTAACGGGATACACATCAGGGCCTGCATCGACACAGGCAGCACTTGCGAACTGGGCGGCACCCTCAGCCTGGCCAAGGCCCTTTACTTGCCCTTGGAGGACGTATCCCACCTGGGCTATATGTCGGAGAGTCTATATTAAAAGAACACCCTCGTTTATTACGAGGCGACGGCCAACGCCAAATACATGAGAATCCACAAACCCAATTGTTATTTCCATATTTACCCCGATGGCAACGGAATAGATGATCTCCTGCTTGGATACGTTAGTGTTCGGGGCTGCCTCTTCGAGTTCCGCTCAGACCTCTCGTGGAATATCACCATACCGGAGGATAGAGAGGACGAGTGGGAGGACGAGTCGGAGGACGAGTTGGAGGACGAGTCGGAGAATGTTGCAAGCAATGAGAGCGAGCAGTGAGCAGAGCCTCCTCCTGCTTAGCCTCGCCAGAGACAGTGCCAGCGGCAGGGGTACGCCACCTAGGTCAGCCAAAATCCCGCTTTTATCCCCCGGGGTACGCCTCCTTCTTCTTCTTTTAACGGTAGGTTCATGTCTGAGCCGCCGTGGTCACAGCATGATACTTAAATGTAGTTTTCATGTTGTGATGCTCTTGGAGTGAGTACGTGGTAGGGTCCCCAGTTCCTTTCCACGGAGAGTGCCGTTGGTACCTTTTAGGTAATCATCCTCTCTATTTATCCGGGCTTGGGACCAGCACTGACTTTTGGGCTGGTTTGGCCACCCAGTGGCTAGGCAGGCAATCGAGGTGAAGTTCCTTGCCCAAGGGAAACAACGCGCCGGCCGGTGACTCGAACCCTCGAACTCAGATTACCGTCGTGACAGTCTTGAGTCCGACGCTCCAACCATTCGTACGCCTCCTAGGCCAGCCAAAATCCCGCTTTTATCCCCCGGGGTACGCCTTCTAGGTCAGCCAGTTTTCTTGGCATTAAGAAACAAACCAGCCTTTTCGCTTGCTTCTCTAACTTTATCTAGTAGTTGTTGTAGTTCAATGATACTGCTGGCAATGAAAACTATATCATCGGCGTATCTTAGATTTGATATTTTGTATCCTCCAACATCTACATTTCCTTCAAAATTTATTCTCATAACTGCTTCAGAATATATATTAAAAAGGTGCGGAGACAGAATGCAACCTTGTCGTACTCCCTGGTTGACTTCGAACCATTCTGTTAACCCATAAGTGGTTCTTACAGTTGCTTGTTGTTGGCCATCATCATCAATAACGGTATGCTCATGTTTGAGCAGCCATGGACCTCTCCATGGCTTTTATTAGCTGGATGATGTGTTTTGGAAATTTCATATCGTTCATGTTATTCCAGAGGATATCGTGATCAACAGTATTAAAAGCTTTCGAGTAATCGATGAAACACAGGTATAGGTCTTTCTGATGTTCTCTGCTTTTCTCTATGATAAATTTCAGATTTAGAATCTTGTTTCTGGTACCTTTTCCAGGGCGAAAACCTGCTTGTTCGTCTGCAATTTCTTCTCTTAACTTTAACTTCATTCTTTCAGCGATAATTTTCAACAAAATTTTGCTGCTGTGACTTATTAATGCAATTGTCCTGTTATTATTGTTGTACACGTGTACAAGTGTCTTGGGTGGTGTTGGAACAATGTGTTGGCTATAACTAGCTTCACCGCAACCCTGGCATAGGGAGCTAATAGGGTGCTATCCTTGTTCAAGGGAACCCCAGGGTGCAGTTTATTGTCTTACCCAGGACCGATATTATATATATATATATATATATATATATATATATATATATATATATATATATATATATATATATATATATATATACATATATATATATATATATATATATACATATATATATATATATATATATATATATATATATATATATATATATATATATATATATATATATATATATATATATATTCTTCTTCTTCTTTTAACGGTAGGTTCATGTCTGAGCTGCCGTGGTCACAGCATGATACTTAATTGTAGTTTTCATGTTGTGATGCTCTTGGAGTGAGTACGTGGTAGGGTCCCCAGTTCCTTTCCACGGAGAGTGCCGTTGGTGCCTTTTAGGTAATCATTCTCTCTATTTATCCGGGCTTGGGACCAGCACTTGACTTGGGCTGGCTTGGCCACCCAGTGGCTAGGCAGGCAATCGAGGTGAAGTTCCTTGCCCAAGGGAAGTCCGACGCTCTAACCATTCTAACCCCATATATATATAGCCCGCACAGTGGCTAGGTAGGCAATCGAGGTGAAGTTCCTTGCCCAAGGGAACAACGCGCCGGCCGGTGACTCGAACCCTTGAACTCAGATTGCCGTCGTGACAGTCTTGAATCCGACGCTCTAACCACTCGGCCACAGCCCCCCCCCCCCCTCTCTCTCTCTTTCTTTCTCTCTCTCTCTCTCTCTCTCTCTCTCTCTCTCTCTCTCTCTCTCTCTCTCTCTCTCTCTCTCCTCTCTCTCTCTCTCTTTCTCTCTCTCTCTGTGCTCACATACGCGCGCGGACGATGCGTGTGTGCATGGATGTACCTACGTCAGTGACATCTGTAATATAAGAATTAGATCAGGAAGAAACCTATAAATATCTAGGAATAAACGAAAGAAATGGGATACAAACAATCGTAGATGAAGAAAAAAATACGTACAGAATGCATCCGAAGAGTAAGGTCAATCCTGAAAACAGAATTAAACTCGAAGAACAAACTAACAGCAATCAACACTCTTGTAATACCTGTGGTTACATATAGCTTTAACGTGATAGACTGGAACTTACGTGAACTCAAACAAATTGACACCAAAATTAGGAAGCAATTGACATGCAACAGAATCAATCAATCAATAACGGTATGCTCATGCTTGAGCAGCCGTGGACCTCTCCACCATCCCTCGCCACTAAACTCGATCTTACGCTTTTCTTTCCACTTATACCATCGACAGCCCGCAAATATCTTTGATATTGTCGCTCAGTCTTGTCTTCGGTTTGCCTCTTCCTCTGTTTCCTATCACCATCCCTGTCAGCAAGTTTTTCTCAATACTTTTACTTCTCATTACATGACCAATAAACAGTTGGAACTATCGTACAAAACAACCCGATCACCCAACCCCTCGCTTCTATCCCCCGGGGTACGTCTCCAAGGTCGCCCAAAACCCCTACTTCTATCCCCCGGGGGTACTCCTCCTAGGTCGGCACCCCCACCCCACCCCGCCTTCATCCCCAGGGGTACGACTCTTGGTCGCCCAAACCCTCTGCTTTTATCCCCTGGGGATACGCCTGTGTGTGTGTGTGTGTGTGTGTGTGTGTGTGTGTGTGTGTGTGTGTGCGTGTGTGTGTGTGTGTGTCAGTGTGTTTGTTGTGTGTGTGTTTTTGTTGTGTGTGTGTGTGCATATATATATATATATATATATATATATATATATATATATATATATATATATATATATATATATTTTTTTTTTTTTTTTTTTTTTTTTTTTTTAAGAGCCATTCATTCCACTGCAGGACATGGGCCTCTCTCAATTCATTACTTGAGAGGTTATATGGCAGTGCCATTCTTGCCTGATTGGATGCCTTTCCTAATCAACCGCGGTTTGTGCCACGGCGGCGACTTCACCTACGACACCTGCGTTTGACTTCTCAAGGCGATATGTCGTTTTCTGGGTAGGCAATCGAGGTGAAGTTCCTTGACCAAGGGAACAACGCGCCGGCCGGTGACTCGAACCCTTGAACTCAGATTGCCGTCGTGACAGTCTTGGGTCCGATGCTCTAACCACTCGGCCACAGCCCCACCCCCTCTCTCTCTCTCTCTCTCTCTCTTTCTCTCTCTCTCTGTCTCTCTCTCTCTCTCTGTCTGTCTCTCTCTCTCTCTTTAACTCTTTCTCTCTCTCTCTCTCTCTTTCTCTCTCTCTCTCTTTTTCTTTTTCTTTTTTTGCCTGTCAAGCCTCCATTCCTATTATGGGAAGATGTGCTGTGAAATATCAAATATATATTTCACAATACATTGCACTGGCCCCGACCTTGCCAATGGCAAACCACCGCTCCAAATTGCCAAGAAAATCATGGAAGCCCATGATCGTCAAGGCCGCGGTGGCCGAATGGTTAGAGCGTCGGACTCAAGACTGTCACGACGGCAATCTGAGTTCAAGGGTTCGAGTTACCGGCCGGCGCGTTGTTCCCTTGGGCAAGGAACTTCCCCTCGACTGCCTACCTAGCCACTGGGTGGGCAAGCCAGCCCAAGTCAGTGCTGGTCCCAAGCCCGGATAAATAGAGAGAATGATTACCTAAAAGGTACCAACGGCACTCTCCGTGGAAAGGAACTGGGGACCCTACCACGTACTCACTCCAATATCATCACAACATGAAAACTACAATTAAGTATCATGCTGTGACCACGGCGGCTCAGACATGAACCTACCGTTAAAAGAAGAGGAAGGAGGCCTACCCCTGCCGCTGGCACTGTCTCGAGGCTAAGCAGGAGGAGGCTCTGCTCACTGCTCGCTCTCATTGCTTGCAACATTCTCCGACTCGTCCTCCAACTCGTCCTCCGACTCGTCCTCCCACTCGTCCTCTCTATCCTCCGGTATGGTGATATTCCACGAGAGGTCTGAGCGGAACTCGAAGAGGCAGCCCCGAACACTAACGTATCCAAGCAGGAGATCATCTAGTCCGTTGCCCTCGGGGTAAATATGGAAATTACAATTGGGTTTGTGGATTCTCATGTATTTGGCGTTGGCCGTCGCCTCGTAATAAACGAGGGTGTTCTTTTAATATCGACTCTCCGACATATAGCCCAGGTGGGATACGTCCTCCAAGGGCAAGTAGAGGGCCTTGGCCAGGCTGAGGGTGCCGCTCAGTTCGCAAGTGCTGCCTGTGTCGATGCAGGCCCTGATGTGTATCCCGTTAATGTTGACCGTCGTCACGGGAGATTCCACGGTATCCGGGAACTCTTCTGCGAAGTGGCGGAAGGTGATAGAAGGCCTGGAACCCAGATCTATGATGCAGTTGAATCGATAGATGATGTCCATCCCAAGGTAGTTAAAACATGTCGTAAAAGGAAAGACGAGGTTCTAGGTGGTGCCCTTGAGGCCAAGCTCCACGCAGATCTCGTAGCAGTCCTCCTCCTGCTGTCGCCCCCAGATTTCCAGTTGTTCGCGCATCACTCCCGAATGGCAGCAGCCCGTGTCCACCAGGAACCTCGTGGGAATGCCGAAGCACACGAGGTCCACGTAGAGCAAATTGCAATCATATATCTCGTCCAGCTGATAAATGCGGAACGTTTCTTGGTCCATCTGTGGAGCCTCGGGCGCGGCCTTGGACTCGGCCTCACCTCCGTGCGACTGAGACGTCGCGTTGCACGGCTGGGGGTCAGTGGCCTTGTCGCTCGCTCCGGCCAGCTCCCATTCGGGACTCCGCTCCAAGGTGGGCGCCGCCAGCTCTTCCGAAGGTGTGGCTCGGTCGCGGTGATCAGCTCGGCTTCCTTCCATGGCTGGCGCCTCCGACAGGCGAGCGATGGCACCTTGGTTTGCGTAAAGAGCTTGCTTGAATGAATGGAAATCTGCGTGTGTATGCATGAGTGTGAGTGTGAGTGTCTGTGCGCATATCCGTGTTCAAGTAGCTGTGTGTGTGTGTGTGTGTGTGTGTGTGTGTGTGTGTGTGTGTGTGTGTGTGTGTGTGTGTGTGTGTGTGTGTGTGTGTGCATATGTGAGTGCGTGTGGCTGCATGTGTACATGCGCCTGTGTGTGTCCGTGTGCGTGCCTGTGTGTGTGTGTGTTTGCGTCTGCGTGTGTGTTTGTGTGCATGTGTGCGTGTGTGTGTGTGTGAGAGTGTGTGTGTGTGTGTGTGTGTGTGTGCATATGTGAGTGCGTGTGGCTGCATGTGTACTGCGCCTGTGTGTGTCCGTGTGCGTGCCTGTGTATGTTGTGTGTGTGTGTGTGTGTGTGTGTGTGTTTGTTGGTGTGTGTGTGTGTGTTTGTTGTGTGTGTGTGTGTGCGTGTGTGTGTGTGGTGTGTGTTGTTGTGTGTGTGTGTGTGTTGTGTGTGTGTGTGTGTTTGTTGTGTGTGTGTGTGTGTTTGTTGTGTGTGTGTGTGTGTGTGTGTGTGTGTGTGTGTGTGTGCATATGTGAGTGCGTGTGCTGCAAGTGTCATGCGCCTGGTGTGTGTCCGTGTGCGTGCCTGTGTTTCGTGGTGTGTGTTGTGTGTGTGTGTGGGTGTGTGTGTGTTGTTGGCGTGTGTGTGTGTGTTGTGTGTTTTGTTGTTTGTGGGTTTGTTGTGTTTTGGGGTGGTGTGTGCTGTTTGTTGTGTGTGTGTAGCTTGTCTGTTTGTGTGTGGCGTACTGCGTGTGGTTTGTGTGCACTGTGTGCGTGTGTGTGGTGTGTAGCAGTGTTATGGCGTGTAGCTCTGTCACCCGCGTGCGCGTGGTTTAGGTCGTTGCGTATCACCCGGCGGTAGTGTGTATCATATATAGTCTATCAGGTAACTCTAATATATATTATAGTATATATAATATTATATCGATATCATTTCTTCCAGTTACTACACAGTCCCCCTGAGGGTACGCCTCCTAGATCACCCAAACCCCCGCTTCTATCCCCCGGGGGTACGCCTCCTAGATCACCCAAACCCCCGCTTCTATCCCCCGGGGGTACGCCTCCTAGATCACCCAAACCCCCGCTTCTATCCCCCGGGGGTACGCCCCCCGCTTCTATCCCCCGGGGGTACGCCTCCTAGATCACCCAACCCCCCTTCATCCCGGACGCCCCCGGGGGTACCCTCTATACCCATCCCCCGCTTCTATCCCCCGGGTCGCCCCCGTCTACCGTCCCCCCGCTTCTTCCCCCGGGGTACGCCATCCTAGATCACCCAAACCCCCGCTTCTATCCCCGGGGGTAACGCCCCTCTTCTAGATCACCCGGTACGCCCGCTGATCACCCGGGGACCCCCGCTTCTATCCCCCGGGGGTACGCCCCCCGCTTCTGTCCCCCGGGGGTACGCCACCTAGATCACCCAACCCCCCAGCTTCTATCCCCCGGGGTACGTCTCCAAAGTCGCCCAAAACCCCTACTTCTATTCCCCTGGGGTACGCCACCTAGATCACCCAAAGCCGCTGCTTCTATCCCCCGGGGGTACGCCTCTGTGCACCCCCACCCGCTTCATCCCCGGGGTACGACCTTGTCCCCAAACCCTCTGCTTTTATCCCCTGGGGATACGCCCCTAGTCTCTAAACCCCGTTATTCCCCTGGGGTACACCTTTTAGGTCGCCCAAAGCCCTTGCATTATGCCCCCCCTGGGTACGCCTCCTAGGTCTATAGATAGATATCTATATCTATATATCTATATATATATATATATTTTTTTTTTAAGAGCCATTCATTCCACTGCAGGACATAGGCCTCTCTCAATTCATTACTTGAGAGGTTATATGGCAGTGCCACCCCCCCCCCCTCTCTCTCTCTTTTCTCTCTCTCTCTCTCTCTCTCTTTAACTCTTTCTCTCTCTCTCTCTCTCTCTCTCTCTCTCTCTCTCTCTCTCTTTCTCTTTCTTTTTCTTTTTTTGCCTGTCAAGCCTCCATTCCTGTTATGGGAAGATGTGCTGTGAAATATCAAATATATATTTCACAATACATTGCACTGGCCCCGACCTTGCCAATGCCTGTGGCTCTCAGCCTGCTTTCTTTATTTATTCTTTTAAATAGAAGTTTGGCGGAGGGTGGTGGCTTGGACCGCGTCCCTCGAAGGCACAGGAGGATGACCGCAGGAGGAAGAAGGAAAGGCGGCATCTCATCCATGCGGTGACACTGCTCTTTGCTTTTTTCTGCGAGCTTCTGTGCCAGGATACCGTAGAAGGTTGCTGCCCTTGGCGCCATTCCTCCTGTGGTGGTGAATACTAGAGGGGAGAAGGAACTATGATCCACCTTCTCGATCCTCTCACCGTATTCCCTTACTTTTGCATTTTCATGCCTCAAGTGGACCGCTCTCAGATCTATTGCTGGGGGCCATAGGGTTGAAAAACCCTTACGTCAAAAAAAGCCCTCTGTCCGCGAGCCCAAAAACCTCTGGCGCTGATATCCACCCGAGCGTCATCTGCCGTGTTCACCGTTCTGCGATCGAAGTTTCTCCCACCGGTCGGGAGTAAGTCCGGCCCCACTCTGAGGCGTGGCAAACCTCCCTCAGCATTTGCGCGGTGAGATCTCGGACCTCATCATGTCGTATGACCATAAAGCCACCCATTTTACAGATCATGGCATGATTTGACTCAAAGGGAGAGCCACAGGTACAGTGTTGTGGGAGTCCATCCTGCTCAACTGCGTTCACTTCTTCATGTTCATTCTGATCAATAATTCGCCGGGATAGACCTGCGGTAAGTTTAACGGAGTTTTCAAATTCCGCGTCGGCAAGCTTACATGGATTTGGCATTCCTAAGCCTCCCATCCTCGGCGGCAACTCGAACAGCGATCTTTCCGTGTCCGTTGGATTACGGTTTCCCGTCAGAGCCGGGATTAGTTTCCTTTTGATCGCTTGCTCCAGGGGCGCCAGGAGATGTCCGATGCCTGGCACCGTCCTCATGAGGAAGTTCCATCGGGCTTATCCCTTATTTTGTGTTTTAGGATTCCTGGTCCTCCCCCCCCTCTTTCCCTTTCTCTATCTCTGTTTCTTTGTCTCTCTCCTCTCTCTCTCTCTCTCTCTCTCTCTCTCTCTCTCTCTCTCTCTCTCTCTCTCTCTCTCTCTCTCTCTCTTCTCTCTCTCTCTTTCTCTCTCTCTTTCTCTCTCTCTCTCCCTCTTTCTCTTTTCCTTTCTCTTTCTCTCTCTCTCTCTCTCTCTCTCTCTCTCTCTCTCTCTAGCCTCCGGCTAGTCATCGTAACGTGTCTCGCCTCTCTCCGAGTCGTCGGTTCGCGCCCCGCCCAGCCGAGCTTTGCAACGTGTACCGCCCCGAGGTACGGCTGTTGGCCCGCCGGGCACAACTGGCGGGAGGACTCGGTTCGCTGGTCCAGGCAGCAAGGACCCGTGAGCCAAACACTCAAGCAGCAGACAATATGTCACACCAAGAATATCCATTGTATCAAAAGGAATCCAAACCAAACAAACAAAAACTCTCTCTCTCTCTCTTCTCTCTCTCTCTTCTCTTTTCCTCCCTCTCTCTCTCTCTCTCTCTCTCTCTCTAGCCTCCGGGCTAGTACAGTGGTAACGTGTCGGCCTCTCATCCGAGGGGTCGGCGGTTCGCGCCCGCCCAGGCGCGAGAAGTTGCAACTGTCGCCCGGAGGTTACTGCTGTGGCTGGGCACCACGGCGGGCAAGGACTCGGTTCCGCCGAGTCAGCAGCAACTGACACACGTGAGCAAAATCAAGCAGACAGTATGTCACACCAAGAATATCCATTGTATCAAATGGAAACCAAACCAAACCAAAAACTCTCTCTCTCTCTCTCTCTCTCTCTCTCTCTTTCTCTTTCTCCTCTCTCTTCTCTCTCTCTCTCTCTCTCTCTCTCTAGCCTCCGGGCTAGTACAGTGGTAACGTGTCGGCCTCTCATCCGAGGGGTCGGCGGTTCGCGCCCCGCCCAGGCGCGAGAAGTTGCAACTGTCGCCCGGAGGTTACTGCTGTGGCTGGGCACCACGGCGGGCAAGGACTCGGTTCCGCGAGTCAGCAGCAGCTCACACACGTGAGCAAAATCACGCAGACAATATGTCACACCAAGAATATCCATTGTATCAAATGGAATCCAAACCAAACTAACTAAACTAACTCTCTCTCTTTCTCTCTCTCATTCTCTCTCCCTCCCCCCTCTCTTCTCTCTCCCTCTCCCTCCCTCCCTCCTCTCCCCCCTTCCCCCTCCTCTTTCAGGCGTAGTCATACATATGAGGGCCCGGGGGTGGGGGTTGTGGTGGGGGTGGGGATGGGGGGGTAGCCTGTCGAGAGGCCCCCTATATATATTAGCACAATGGATAGGAAGAGGAAAATGAAGAAAAGAAAGGAAAAGGAAAAACAGAGAGAGAGAGAGAGAGAGAGAGAGAGAGAGAGAGAGAGAGAGAGAGAGAGAGAGAGAGAGAGAGAGAGAGAGATACAGACAGACACATGGATATATATATATATATATATATATATATATATATATATATATATATATATATATATATATATTTCTTTTTTAATGTTCTTGAAAAGTTTAGTAACTGAAGACGTTGCCAGAAGAAAAAGGTTTATTGGTATCGGCAAACGAAACAATGTTATGAATTTAAATAACAAGGGAAGATAATATGAGAAGCATTATCAACATTTAGCAGAGTCGGTAACATCATAATGAGTCATTTTTGAAAGCAAAATTGAACGATTATCTGTAATAAAATCCTCATATAAGATTAGGCGCATAGAATTAGTGAATTCATCATTGTTAAAAACAATCCCCCGGGGTACGCCTCCAAATTCTCCCGAACCGCCCAGAGTTATCCCCCGGGGTACGCCTCCTAGGTCGCCCCAACCCCCCCGCTTCTATCCCCCGGGGTACGCCTCCGGGTAACTCCTCGCTTTTATACCCCCGGGGTACGGATCCTAGGTCGCCTTAAATATCGCTTTTATCCCCCAGGGGTAGGCGTCCAAACCCCTGCTTTTATTCTCCGGGGTTACGCCTCCTAGGTTGCAAAAAAAAAAAAAATATATATATATCCCCTGGGGGTACGCCTCCTAGGTTGCAAAAAAAAGAAAAAAAAATCCCCTGGGGGTACGCCTCCTAGGTTGCAAAAAAAAAAATATATATATATATCCCCTGGGGGTACGCCTCCTAGGTTGCAAAAAAAAGAAAAAAAAATCCCCTGGGGGTACGCCTCCTAGGTTGCAAAAAAAATCCCCTGGGGGTACGCCTCCTAGGTAGCCCAAAACCCCCGCTTCTAACCCACGGGGGTACGGATCCTAGGCGCCGTAAACCCCGCTTTTATCCCCTGGGGTATACCTTGTGGGCGCCAAAAAAAAAAAAAAAAAAAAAAAAGGCTTCTATCCCTCGGGGGTACGGCTCCAAGTTCGCCCAAAACCCCTGCCTCTATCCCCCGGGGGTATGCCACCTAGATCACCCAAACCCCCGCTTCTATCCCCCGGGGGTACGCCTACTATGTCGCCAAAAAGACGCTTCTTTCCCCCGGGGCTACGCCTCCTAAGTTGCCCAAAACCCCCGCTTCTATCCCCCGGGGGTACGCCCCCTGCTTCTATCCCCCGGGGGTACGCCTCCTAGATCACCCAAACCCCTGCTTCTATCCCCCGGGGGTACGGATCCTAGATCACCCAAACCCCCGCTTCTATCCCCCGGGGGTATGCCTCCTAGATCACCCAAACCCCCGCTTCTATCCCCCGGGGGTACGCCTACTAGAGCACCCAAACCCCTGCGTCTAATCCCCGGGGGTACGCCTCCTAGATCACCCAAACCCCCGCTTCTATCCCCCGGGGGTACGCCTCCTAGATCACCCAAACCCCCGCTTCTATCCCCCGGGGGTACGCCTCCTAGATCACCCAAACCCCCGCTTCTATCCCCCGGGGGTACGCCTCCTAGCCCCCCCATATATATATAGATAAATAGATAGATAACTAGACACACAAACTAATATCTAATATATATATATGGGGCCGCGGTGGCCGAATGGTTAGAGCGTCGGACTTCCCTTGGGCAAGGAACTTCACCTCGATTGCCTGCCTAGCCACTGGGTGGCCAAGCCAGCCCAAGTCAAGTGCTGGTCCCAAGCCCGGATAAATAGAGAGAATGATTACCTAAAAGGCACCAACGGCACTCTCCGTGGAAAGGAACTGGGGACCCTACCACGTACTCACTCCAAGAGCATCACAACATGAAAACTACAATTAAGTATCATGCTGTGACCACGGCAGCTCAGACATGAACCTACCGTTAAAAGAAGAAGATATATATATATATATATATATATATATATATATATATATATATATATATATATATATATATATATATATATATATATATGCAGTTTATAAGACAATAAACTGCACCCTGGGGTTCCCTTGAACAAGGATAGCACCCTATTAGCTCCCTATGCCAGGGTTGCGGTGAAGCTAGTTATAGCCAACACATTGTTCCAACACCACCCAAGACACTTGTACACGTGGTTTTCACCAGACAAAAGAACACGCAACCAAATTGACTACATTATGTTGAACCAGAAATAGAAAAGTATAAAAAATGCCAAGACAAGACCTGGTGCTGACTGCAACAGTGACCACCAACTACTTACTATCGACTTTCAAATAAGACTCAAAAAGATGGAGCGTCCAACACCACCTCTAAAGCTCGACTACAAAACTCTTGATAACAATTACAGAATTACAGTGTCAAACAAATTTGAATTACTCAATCAATGTGAATATGATAAAACACCAAATGAGTTGTGGGAAGAAGGAAAAGAACTACTGAGCGCTGCTTAAGAACTATCACCAAAAAGAAAAAGACAAATTCCCCCTGGATATCTGAAGAAACACTAAGTGAAATTGAAAAAAGAAGGTGCCTAAAATCAAAGGGTATCAATAATCCAGTTGAAGAAGTGATTTACAAAAAAGAAAATACAAAAATTCAAAGGTTATTGCGACGAGATAAGGAAAAATATTTAAATGAACATTGCCAGAGAATTGAAAACTGTTCTATTAATAAGACAACTAAAGAACTCTACCAAGGAGTACGAAACATTACACGTAAATTTCAACCTACAATGGACACTATCAAAACTGAAGATGGACTTGTTTTATGTGATGGAAAAGAAGTCAAAGATAGATGGAATCAATATTGTTCCAACCTATACAAAAAGAATAAAGATCCAACAACAACATTAATTAGACTCAATGACAGCGAAGATGAACCACCGCCACTGCTAGACGAAGTTATAAAAGGCATAAAAGAATTAAAGAATAACAAGAGCCCGGGAATAGATGAAATAACAGCAGAACTAATCAAGAATGCTGGCGAAAGTGTTGAATACTTCTACAAACTTTGTACGAAAATTTGGAATGAAAGAAGATAGCCAGAAGACGGTAAAATCAGTCTTTACGCCCATACCTAAAAAAGGTGATGCACTCTAATGCAACAATAACAGGACAATTGCATTAATAAGTCACAGCAGCAAAATTTTGTTGAAAATTATCGCTGAAAGAATGAAGTTAAAGTTAAGAGAAGAAATTGCAGACGAACAAGCAGGTTTTCGCCCTGGAAAAGGTACCAGAAACCAGATTCTAAATCTGAAATTGATCATAGAGAAAAGCAGAGAACATCAGAAAGACCTATACCTGTGTTTCATCGATTACTCGAAAGCTTTTAATACTGTTGATCACGATATCCTCTGGAATAACATGAACGATATGAAATTTCCAAAACACATCATCCAGCTAATAAAAGCCATGGAGAGGTCCATGGCTGCTCAAACATGAGCATACCGTTATTGATGATGATGACCAACAACAAGCAACTGTAAGAACCACTTATGGGTTAACAGAATGGTTCGAAGTCAACCAAGGAGTACGACAAGGTTGCATTCTGTCTCCGCACCTTTTTAATATATATTCTGAAGCAGTTATGAGAATGAATTTTGAAGGAAATGTAGATGTTGGAGGATACAAAATATCAAATCTAAGATACGCCGATGATATAGTTTTCATTGCCAGCAGTATCATTGAACTACAACAACTACTAGATAAAGTTAGAGAAGCAAGCGAAAAGGCTGGTTTGTTTCTTAATGCCAAGAAAACTGGCTGACCTAGAAGGCGTACCCCGGGGGATAAAAGCGGGATTTTGGCTGACCTAGGAGGCGTACCCCTGCCGCTGGCACTGTCTCTGGCGAGGCTAAGCAGGAGGAGGCTCTGCTCACTGCTCGCTCTCATTGCTTGCAACATTCTCCGACTCGTCCTCCAACTCGTCCTCCCACTCGTCCTCTCTATCCTCCGGTATGGTGATATTCCACGAGAGGTCTGAGCGGAACTCGAAGAGGCAGCCCCGAACACTAACGTATCCAAGCAGGAGATCATCTATTCCGATGCCCTCGGGGTAAATATGGAAATAACAATTGGGTTTGTGGATTCTCATGTATTTGGCGTTGGCCGTCGCCTCGTAATAAACGAGGGTCTCCTTTTAATATCGACTCTCCGACGTATAGCCCAGGTGGGATACGTCCTCCAAGGGCAAGTAGAGGGCCTTGGCCAGGCTGAGGGTGCCGCTCAGTTCGCCAGTGCTGCCTGTGTCGATGCAGGCCCTGATGTGTATCCCGTTAATGTTGACCGTCGTCACGGGAGATTCCACGGTATCCGGGAACTCTTCTGCGAAGTGGCGGAAGGTGATAGAAGGCCTGGAACCCAGATCTATGATGCAGTTGAATCGATAGATGATGTCCATCCCAAGGTAGTTATAACGTGTCGTAATAGGAAAGACGAGGTTCTAGGTGGTGCCCTTGAGGCCAAGCTCCACGCA
>NC_051393.1:52447847-52450347 GCF_015228065.2 Penaeus monodon | reverse complement strand
AAGATAGAAAATCCTACTCTATTATTTCTCACCATCATTCCACTTCTGTCATTCTCTCTTCATCTTTCATTCCCTGTACGATAATATTAGCCGAACTTGCCCTCGCTTCGCCAAAATCATGTTCAGCCAAACCCTTTTTTTCTTTATATATTCATTAAATTTTAATCTCAATTAATTTAATTTATCTCTGTGTACTTCCTCATCTGTAACTCTTAACTATCTTCCCTGCTAAATTTAAATAGATATTTGATAGTCTCCGATAACACCACATCTCAAATGCGCCTCGGCCGTAACATAATTTTGTTATCCAATATTGTAACATATGACTATATTTATTATTATTATTATTTTATTTTTTTCTTATTATTATTTTTTTGTATGGTGCCCTTTCAGAATCTGACATTGGCTGTCACAGCATGATACTTAATTGTAGTTTTCATGTTGTGATGCTCTTGGAGTGAGTACGTGGTAGGGTCCCCAGTTCCTTTCCCACGGAGAGTGCCGGTGGTGCCTTTTAGGTAATCATTCTCTCTGTTTACCTGTGCCTGGGGCCGGCACTGACTTGCGTCAAATTCACTCACGCCCTTGCTGTTATCCGGAATGAGAAATCAAAGCTAAATCTCGATAAAAGAAAAGAAAATGTGAAAGGGAAAGAGCATAAAAAAAATCGTTCTTTGATAATATATATATATATATATATATATATATATATATATATATATATATATATATATATATATATATATAATCTAAAAACGGGAAACATTCCCTGCAAATTACAACATTTTCATTCATCCTTTCAATGCCCGATTTGTGGAATATTCACTTTATTATCATTTTCTAGATTAATTATTATTATTATTATCATTATTATAATTATAGTCATTATCATTATTATCATTATTTTTATTATTATTATTACTATTAATATTATTATTATTATTATTATTATTATCATTATTATTGTTATTGTTATTGTTATTATTATTATTATTATCATTATTATTATTATTATTAACATTACTGTTATTTCTTTATCATTATTATTGGCATTGTTATCATCTCTATCATCACTATTATTATAATTACTATCATCATCATCCTTATTATTTTCAACGGTATCATCTTCTCATCAGTATTATTTTCAACAATATTATCATCTTTATCATCACTGTTATTATTACAATTATAATTATCATTATCATCACCATTATTACTATTATCATTATCATTATCTTTGTTATCATTATCATAATTATTACAATTATTATTACCATCAGCATTCCACCAAAATTATCATTGTCATTATAATTAGCACTATCATTGATAATAATAAAAACATAATTAGTATTTTGCAATACTTCAATAGTACAACAAAGACCTATATAAATGTCTATGACTGTGCTTGCGAAAGTGCTTGAATTTGCCTGTATGGGTGTGCGTGCGTGTGTGTGCGAGTTTTTGTCTACGTGTTCGTTAGTGTGCGTGTGGCGTTTGTGTCTACTCATGCGTTTTTGTTTGTGCGTTCGTGTGAAATGGGGGGGGGGGGGGTATGTGTGTGTGTATGTGTGTGCGTATGCTTTCATGTGCGTGGTGAGTGTGCACATATATTCGTATATAAGCTTGTGTATTTATGCGCGTACGTGTTTGTGTGGTTACGGTTACATGGTTATGCGTATGTGTGAGATTTCCGCGTGCGTACGTGTGCGTTTGCGTGCGTGTCTATCGGCGCCTCTGATCTCCTCATGACGCCCGTGTTTGTCGCTTCTCAGAACCGGTAAATAATACAGTGAACTCTCTCTATCTCTCTCTCTCTCTCTTTCTCTTCTCTTCTCTTTCTCTCTCTTCTCTCTCTCTCTCTCTCTCTCTCTCCTCTCTCTCTCTCTCTCTCTCTCTCTCTCTCTCTCTCTCTCTCTCTCTCTTCTCTCTCTCTTTCCTCTCTCTCTCTCTCTCTCTCTCTCTCTCTCTCTCTCTCTCTCTCTCTCTCTCTCTCTCTCTTCTCGTCACGAAGGGCGTCACTTCGCGGCCGTGACGCCCCGTGACACCCGCGTTACGTGACGTGACGGAGGATCGATGGGGACAGCACGTGGAGGGAAATTAGATGAATCTTAATGTCCTTTTTCTGTCGCCGCTGACGGCCCTCTGTCGCCATGGCCGAGGGTGGGAGGTACGGGGTATAGGTGGATGAAAGGGGAGATGGAGAGATGGAGAAAGAAGGGAAACGAGGTTAGTCGTTGAAAAAAAAAAAAAATGAAATCGTGACAAATAAATAACTCTCCAAGTCACAGCCTTTTAAAAAATCATTGACGAGGCCAAAGGGTGCTGTACGACGCCCTCTCCCGCGGCGCACGGCAGGAAAACAGAGTCGCGAGTCTGGCAGCGGCGTCGTCCGGTTGGCATAGAGACCGTCAACAAAACAAAGCCACAGTTCAATATTTTGTCGAATTTCCTGCCTTTACGCTTTTGAAATCGCTGTTTTGATCGAATCCGGAGTGTGTTG
>NC_051393.1:52432555-52437747 GCF_015228065.2 Penaeus monodon | reverse complement strand
GGAGCTTTTTGGGGGACCCCGGGGGCCCCCGGGGAAAGAGGGGGGGTTTGGGGGCGAAACCCCCGGGGGGGTTTTGGGGGGTTTTTCCGAATTTAGGGGGGGGGTTTTTGTTGGTGTTCCCCCTTTTTTTCCCCTGGGGGGAATATATATATATATGTGTGTTGTGTGTGTGTGTGTGTGTGTGTGTGTGTGGTGTTGTTGTGGTGTGTGTGTGTGTGTGGTGTGGGGGTGTGTGTGTGTGTGTGTGTGTGTGGGGTGTGTGTGTGTGGTGTGTTTTGTGGGGTGTGTATCAATTCATTGGCAAATATACATTGCATTTAGAGTAAAATTTTAATTTGGTTTGGAAAATAGTATAAAATAGTTACCGTCAAAATTGACATTTTCTTTGGTAGTATTAGGAAAAGAAAATGTCCCAAAATAGGAGAAACTATTTTATGCTATAATCTGTCCTCAGTCTCATATACTGCGTAGGATGCCTGTAGAAGACCAGAAACTATTCCCTTTTTTATTTATTTGTTGATCTTTTGTTGAGTTTGCTTGGGAAAAAAATGGGAAACAATTCCATTGATACCACTGAATACATAATAATAATAATAATAATATTAGTATTAGTATTAGTATTATATTTCAAGTCTTTTATAATAATAATAATAATAATAATAATAATAACAACAACAACAACAACAACAACAAACAACAAAAAAAAAAATGCGCGCAGTGCGCAGCCGTACACTACAATAATAATAATAATAATAATAATAATGATAATAATAATGATAATAATAATAATAATGATAATAATAACAATAATAATAAAAATAATATTAATAATAAAAGAAAATGATGATAATAATAATAGTAATAACAATAATAATAATAATAATAATAGTAATAAAATTATGATGATAATAATGATGATGATGATGATGACAATAATAATAATAATAATAATTATTATTATTATTATTATTATTATTATCATTATTATTATCATTACCATTATTATTATATTATTATTATTATTATTTTTATTATTATTATTATTATCATTATTATTATTATTATTATTATTATTATTATTATTATTATTGTAGTGTAGGGGCTGCGCCTCGCCGAACCTAAGGTCGATCTCGCCTGGACTGACATCGTCCTCGGCGCCGAGTGGTTGAGGCCGGGTCTTTAGCATGCCACATGCCTGCCTTCTCTACCACGGAACAAAGGACGTGGGGAACTCTGCGATGCTGCCATTGACTTGGATGAGACGTCCCGGGCTCCGCTTCCACCAACGAGGCGGGCAGTGTTACGAAATAATATGAACATGGTTATAAAAATAACCAAAGAACGTATTTTAAACCAAGTCTCGTTACTTGGATGGTGTTGAAGTCTCCGAGAAAAATAAAAGATTTATTAATTTCCCAAGTCCCATACCGTATATAGTTACAGCCCGAAATGTACAATTTTCGCGTAAATTGTACAATACCAGTTTCCCTAGCTATCCTTTCCTTCCAAAGTGTCACAATAGCCCCTGAAGGGAGTAATGGTCTTTTGATAGTGTTTTTTTTTTCTCTCCCTCTCTTTTCACGGTTGTTTGGGTCGTTGGCTTGTTTGGACTGCCGGACTATCGGGCTGGTAGTCCAACACTTATTTTGCATATCTTCTTCTTTTCGCGCTATGCCTGGGGCATGGCCTGAGGGTCTTTTTCGGGTATAAATACCCCTAGTTTTGTGAGGGGAAGACAGTTCGGTCCTGACTTCTGTGTGTACTGTGGTCCCGTTCTCAGTGTTTTCGTGTGCTCGCTTTGGATTTACTTCTTTGGATTTACCTCGCTTCGCGCCAGGACTTGCCGAGTTTGCCTCCGCAAAGCTAAGTATTTAGTGGTTGTGTGTAGGAGACACCTGGTCTCTTTTGGACTTTGGCGTGTGGCACGCTACATCATCATCTGTGGAGTGCACTCTTTCTCTGTCCCAAAGCAGCACTTTGTGAACTCAAGGTGTTAAGAGTACAAAAGGACCACGTCACATAGAAGGAACACTGCTTGAGGATCCGTACCTCCAGTGTGTCATTCAGTGTTTTGAAACTAAGTCAATTCTTAGTTTCCTTCCCTCAGCTTGAGGATCCGTACCTCCTGGGAGGAAGGCTTATTTCATTAAGTCTCGCCCATAATAATTTCAGGGCCATTTTACATTTTACCTTCTTTTACTTTGTCTCGATTTTGTTGTCTTGATACCTGTCCGACCTTGTGGGTGTCAGGCAGTCCGTGATCTTGTGGTCTCCTTTGGCGTTATTTTCTTCTATTTTGGCCTTCGACTCTAAATTATGTCTCTTACATGATATTTCTAAATATTTATTTTATCGTTTACACAAGTGTTTTTTATGCAGAGTTTATCAGCACTAGTTTGTTTTGCTTTTGTTTTGTTTTTTTTGTTTGTTTGTTTTTCACAGTTAATCTCCATTTTGGGTTGGAAATTAACTTGTTCATATTAGGAATTGATATGTGTTCGTGCTACATTCTGATTAAAAATACTTATGGAGTTGGGACGCCAACTTAGGAGTGAAATTACACTGATGAGTCATTTTTGAGTATATCTGGTGTGGCTTTCGCGTGCATCACCCCCGCTGTGATAAATTGGTGATGTACGCATCTATAAACATTTCCCATGACAGAATTCCTGTAGACCTCCCTAATGAGTGCGATTTGCTCAATAAATAAATATCATACTATCGTAGAGCTTTCACTCGGTCCCAGTCAAATAAACAAATGATATTTACATCTTAAGTTCTGGTTCAGACTAAGGCTGAATGCTTGAAACTTTCTTGGGCTCGGTCTCCTTAACAGCACATTGCTGGTTACTCTATCTCGCAACCCCTGAAAGGCTGTAAGAAGGCTAGATGAATCGGAATATATTAAGCTGATACTCTAGAACAGACCATAACTTTGCTATACCTGGGTTCCCACTTCCAGCAGGTGGATGCTCAAACTGAAGGGAAGAGGAAGAATTTTATGATCTTGCGTTTTTCTTCCAAACACGTCCACGCAGACGCTCAGCCTACGCTATCTCCCTTTTCACATATACACACTTACACATCCAACATTCAGCACATACATCCTGTACTTTCCTTCCACCCTTCTTTCATACAACATTCACACCCCCATACACAACACACACGGTTCCCGAACCTACTAATCGGGTGGTGGCAGCGTGCCGTAGGCCTGGAATCTTACATCTGTTCACTGCAGACGAATCTTTTCCCAAATAAAATCTATATTCTCGGTTGAGCCCGAACTCAACCAGACATAGTGAATTCTACTGGGTCTACGCCCCGTTACAATTATTATTATTATTATTATTATTATTATTATTATTATTTATTCATTATATTATCAAATATACAGATTATTATTAATTTTAATACAAATATAACGATTCTTAAGTTTCGGGCTAATTTAAAATCCAAAACACCGACTCATTACCACGAGCAGGGTTTGGATTGACGGTTTTGGAAATTGAAATCAAAAAAAAGAAAAACAAATAATAATGAAAGCAATAATCAAAAGTTACCAACAAATCAATTCACTCACATCGAAACACACTTCGCTGGTCATGACTCATCTTCATCATCTTATATCATTATCATCATCAAAGACAAATATAATGATAATGATAATGTTATGATAATGATAATGATAATGATAATGATAATAAAATTGATAATGATAATGATAATGATAATGATAATGATAATGATAATAATAAGAAACATTTATTATTATGTATCAGTGGTATCAATGGAATTGTTTCCGTTTTTTCCTAAGCAAACTCAACAAAAATCAACAAATAAATAAAAAAGGGAATAGTTTCTGGTCTTCTACAGGCATCCTATGCAGTATATGAGACTGAGGACAGATTATAGCATAAAATAGTTTCTCCTATTTTGGGACATTTTCTTTTCCTAATACTACCAGAGAAAACAACAATTTTTACGGTAACTATTTTATACTATTTCCAAACCAAATTAAAATTATACTCTTAAAGCAATGAATTGAGTGTTCGCTATTATCTATTTACACACACACACACACACACACACACACACACACCACACACACACACACAACACACACAGCACACACAAAACACACACACACAATACACACAACATATATATATATATATATATATATATATATATATATATATATATATATATATATATATATATAGAGAGAGAGAGAGAGAGAGAGAGAGAGAGAGAGAGAGAGAGAGAGAGAGAGAGAGAGAGAGAGAGGGATTTAAGCTACTGCTAAAATTGTACAACAAGGAATTGCGAGCGATGTGTATGTGCTACCCATCAGAGACCCTGCACAAACTGCAGAAGGGGCCCCGCATGTCAAAATCAGAACCAAAGACAAAATAATGAAAGTCCGGAATTCCAAAGTCTAATATTGCCAAAGAAAGAAATAACCTTTCTTCTTAGAGGGTATATCAACGAATCGCACCTGCAAATCATCGCGTTAAAAGCAGTTGCCAATCTTCCTCATCCCATATATCAACGAACCCACAGAAGGTCCAAAATAACAGAGAATATGAAGGCGATGCAGCGAAGAATGGAAATATGGAGAAGAGGAGATATACGAGAGCTATTGAGAGAGGCACACATTCTTCAAAAGAAAACAAGAAAAACATCTGCCAAACAAAATCAGAAAGATCCCGCACGAAGATTCTCCAGCATGATGAATCAAGGAAAAGTGGCGATGGCCACCCGCGCTCTGCTTTCGGGAGACTCGCGCGGCCCCTCCTCCCCCCTCAGCGAGGACACGTGCCGCTCTCTGAGGCCAAGCACCCACCATCAAAGGAAACCGACGCCGAAGCAGGGAATTTATGACCCGCCTCCACCTGTAAGTCTTTGACAGGATAACAGGAGAGAGGACATGGAAGCATGCCCTCCATACCCAGGGTGCCGCCGGACCTTCAGGCGTGGATGCAAAATCATGGAAAAACATCTTGAGCCATGCAAAGTTTGGCAGTGCAGCAAGTGATTTGTGCAATGCCATAGCCGCTCTTGCCCGAAAAATGGCAACCGAAAACTGCCGAGACCTCGAAGCCCTCACAGCCTGTCGCCTTATCGCACTGGATAAAATCCCGGTGCCGCCCCATTGGCACAGGAGAGGTGCCAGCGATAACTGGAAAGGC
>NC_051393.1:52407049-52422049 GCF_015228065.2 Penaeus monodon | reverse complement strand
TTCTCTTTCTTTCCTTTTCTCTAACGCACTCTTATGCGCGCGCGCACACACACACACACACACACACACACACACACACACACACACACACACACACACACCCACACACACACACACACACACACACACACACACACACATACACACACACACACACACGCACACACATTCTCTCCCTCCCTCCCACTCGGGTCGATCTCCGCCGGGTCGACAAGCACAGCTCCGACGCGGCAGTTTCTGGGTCAGTAAATATCATAAAGTCTTTAGTAACGACCTCGAATAGGGAGGGAGAGGGGAGGGGGGTGGGAAGGGAGGGTAAAAGAGGGGAGAGGAGGGAGGTGGAGGGAGGAGAGGGAAGGGGAGGGGAGGGGAGGGAAGGGAAGGGGAGGGGGCAACAGTCTCTTACACGCACGCACGATTCTCACTCGTTGGGGGGAAGGGAGGGAGGGGGAGAGGAAGAGAGGGGGGAGAGGGGAGAGGAAGGGAGGGAGAGAAAGAGGGAGAGGAAGAGAGGGGGAGAGGGGAGAGGAAGGGAGGGGGAGAGGAAGAGAGGGGGAGAGGGAGAGGAAGGGAGGGGGGAGAGGGAGAGGGAGAAAAGAAACGAAGGAACGAGAGTAGAAGGGAGATGAAGAGAAAGAGGTGGACAAGGAAAATACTGAGAGAGGGATAAAAGGAGGAGAAAGAGAGAGAAAGGAGTAAATGAGGGGAAGGGAGAAGAGAGGAGAGAAGAAGAGAAGAGAAGAGAGGAGAATGAGAATAAAACAGAGGAGAAAAGAGAAGAGAAGAGAAATAGAAGAAAGGAAAAGAAAAGAAAAGGAGAAACAGAAACAGAGGAAGAAGATATGAAATGAGATAAGAGAGAGAGAAAGGATGAGAGAGAGAGAGAGTGAGAGAGAGAGATAGAGAGAGCGAGAGAGAGGAGAGAGAGAGAAGAGAGAGAGAGCGAAAGAGAGAGAGAGAGAGAGAGAGAGAGAGCGAGAGAGAGAGAGAGAAGAGAGAAGATAGAGAGAAAAAAAAGAGAAAAGAAAACGCAAGAAGAATCTATTTGTTTTGACCTCCGCGAATCCCCCAGACCCTCAACCGCTGCAACACGTGCCTTCTCTCTTTGCAATTTGCGTAATTCCCGGTCTCTGCAACAGATCGGGAGGATGAGAACAGTTCACAGCTGATTTAGAAGAAGCAAGGCGGCCCAAACATCGACGCGGCCAGGAATGCGACGGGAATCGCGAAGGCGGGGGAATTCCAAGCCTCTGTTGCGTCGATTCCAAGAATGATGGGAAAGGAAGAGAGTTCGATTCCATGTGTTCAGTTGAGAGGGAGGGAGGGAGGGAGAGAGGGAGGGAGAGGGAGAGTGGGAGGGAGAGAGGAAGAGGGGGAGGGAGAGGAGGGAGAGGGAGAGGGAGAGTGAGGTAGAGGGAGAGTGAAGAGAGAGAGAGAGAAGGAGAGGGAGAGGGAGGAGGTGGGGGAGAAAGAAAGAGAGAAATAAAGAATGAGAGAGAAAGAGAGGGAGTGAGAAGTTGAGGGGAGGGAAAGAGAGAAAGAATTAAAGAGAGAGAGAGAGAGAGAAGAGAGAGAGAGAGAAGAGAGAAAGCGAGAATGAGGAGGGGGAGGCTGAGAGAGAGATAGAGATAGAGACAGAGATAGAGGTAGAGATAGAGAGATAGACAGACACACACACACACACACACAAAAAAAATATATATATATATTCAACCAGCCGTTTTTTTTCTCTCTCCCTTTTTTGAATATTGAGTATTGATAAGGCTTGATGACAATGTTTCTCGGTAAAGGAATTCGAACTTACGAATAGCCTTGAATGAATTATTAAGTTTACCTTGAATGAAACGTTGCTCTGGGTTTGAAAAGGGTTGCCGTGGTTATTAATATTGGTGTATTTTATTATTGTTGTTGTTGTTATTATCATTATTATTATTGTTGTCTTGTTGTTATTGCCATTATTATGTTTGTCATATTTTATTGTTATTGCTGTTATTGTTGTTTTATTGTTAATACTATTATTGGTATTAGTATTAGTATTATCATCATCATCATTATCATTATTGTTATTATTGCTATTATTATTATTACTATCATCACCACCTTCCCTATCCTTAATGCTATGAATTTCACCATGGATACTATCATCAATATGAGTAGAATGATGACGTTAACTGACGTTAAAAAGTCAGTTACGATAATAGTATCCGTTGTAGTAGTAGTAGCAGTAACTATAGTACTAGTAGTAGTAATAGTAGTAGCAGTAACTATAGTACTAGTAGTAGTAGTAGTTGTTGTAATAGTAGTAGTAGTAGTAATAGTAGTAGTAGTTACCATAGTAGTAGTGACCGTAGTAATAGCAGCAGCTAAGTAATGTACCTGCTATACACACTGCAGCTTATATCTGCCTGCACGCAAGGAGAGAGAGTGGAAAAGCCCCTGAGTGAGTGAGGGAGCGAATGAGTGAGTGAGTGAGTGAGGGAGGGAGGGAGGAAAAGCCCCTGAGTGAGTGAGGGAGTGCAGTGAGTGAGGGAGGGAGGGAGGAAAAGCCCCTGAGTGAGGTGATGAGTGAGTGAGTGAGGGAGGTAGGGAGTGGTGAGGAGGGATTGAGTTGAGGGAGGGAGGGAGGGAGTTGAGGGAGGGAGTGAGTGAGCGGGGGGAGGGAGGGAGGAACAAGCCCCTGAGTGAGTGGCGGGAGTGAGTGAGTGAGGAGGGAAGGGAGTGATGTGAGGGAGGGATTGAGTGAGGGGGAGGATGGAAGCCCCTGAGTGGTAGGGAGGGAGGGAGTGAGTGAGTGGAGGGAGGAAGGGAAGGAAAAGCCCCTGAGTGAGTGAGGGAGGGCGGGAGTTGATTAGGGAGGGATATGAGTGATGGAGGGAGGGAGGAAAGCCCGCTGATGAGTGAGGGAGTGAGTGAGGGGAGGGAGGAGGAGTGAATGAGGGAGGATTGAGTGCGGGAGGGAGGAGAGGAAAAAGCCCCTGAGGTGATGAGGGAGTGAGTGAGTGAGGGAGGAGGGAGGGGTGGGGAAGGGATATGAGTTAGGGAGGGAGGGGAGGATGGATTGAGTGAGGGAGTCTTGAGTGAGAGGAGGAGGGGGAAAAGCCCTGAGTGAGTGAGGGAGGGAGGGAGGAAAAGCCCCTGAGTGAGTGAGTGAGTGAGGCAAGGAGTCCATTCCACTCATGAGGACAAACTCATCGATTTTTTTTTTCTGCTCCTGGTTCTTCGTACCGTAATCTGCTGGGGAGGGAGAGGGGAAGGGGGAGGGAGAGGGAGGGGGAGAGGGAGGGGAGGGGAGGGGAGGGAGTTAGAGAGTAGATAGTAGAGATGAGAGGATAGAGGGAGGGTGGGAGAGAGAGAGAGAGAGAGAGAGAGAGAGAGAGAGAGAGAGAGAGAGAGAGAGAGAAAAGAGAGAAAGAGAGAAAGAAAGAGGAAGGGAGGGAGGGCGAGAGAAAGACAGAGAGAGATAGAGAGAGACATTGAGAGAACAATATTATTAGGGAAATCAATAAACAAATGAATAACAAAAATATAAGCAGAAAAAAATGACAACGAAAAAAAACACAAAAAAATAACTAGATGAATAAACAGATGAAAGCAGACACAAAGACGGGATAAAGGCAGGAAGAGAGAAAAAAAACGACAAGAAGCGAACGTCGCGCTAAATAATAAAACTCGAGGGAAAGGTTGAGGTCGATAACCACGGCGGGCATGGCACGGGCAGCGCCTTCGGGGTCGAGGGGGACTTGCGAGGCTCGAGGATGAGTTGCGAGGTTCGAGGATGAGGTTCAGGGGTGAGTTGTGGGGTTCGAGGATGAGGTTCGGTTGTGACTTGCGAGGGTCGAGGATGAGTTGCGAGGTTCGAGGATGAGGTTCAGGGGTGAATTATGAGGTTCCAGCATGAGTTGCGTGGGTCGAGGATGAGGTTTAGGAGTTGTGAGGTTCGAGGATGAGTTAAGAGGTTCTGGCGTGAGTTAGGACGAGTTGGGAGCTCCGAGGATGACTTGCGGGGCTATATTATGAGGGTGTGAGTGATGTTCTATTATGAGGTTCAGTCATGGGTAATGAGGCCAAATCATGAGGTTCAATTATGGGGGTGTGAGTCATGCAGTTCAGTCATGAGGATATGAGTCGTGAGGCTAAGTCATGAGGTCATGAGGTTAAATCGTGAGGTGAGTCTTGAGGTTAAATCATGAGGGTGTGAGTCATGAGGTTCATTTATAAGGGTATGAGTTATGAGGTTTAGTAGTGAGGATGTGTTATGAGGATATGAGTCGCGAGTCATGGGCTATGAGGCTAAATCATTAGGGTGTGCGTTATGAGGTTGCGAGGGTGTGACTCTTGTGTTTCATTTATGAGGATATGAGTCATGAGGTTCGGCCGTGAAGATGTGAGTCATGAGGTCGAATCATATGCAAAATCATGAGGATGTGACTCATTTGGATGGATTAGTCATGGGGAAGTCATGAGTAGAACCGTGAAGTTGAATCATGAGAATGTATCATGAGGATCAATCATGAGGATCAATCATGAGGTTACGTGTCGATCATCAGCGCCATGAGGCTGATCATGAGTATTTGCGTGCGTGATTCATGAGGTTAAACCTTGAGATTTGAATCGTAGGGAGATGTAAAGCACGCGAGATCATGAGGCTGAGTCACGAAAAATGCCATGAGGTGAGGTCATGCCAAATGCCATGAGGAAGTGGGGCAACGAGCAAGTCATGAGGCGGTGACAGAACAGGAGTTTCATGGCGTTTTGTCATGCGCCGGCGCTTGTGACATGCGGGTCCTTTGTGAGGCTTTGCATGATACTGTCATGAGGTTTGCTGTTGGCGGTTCTACGGTGGAGGGTCGGGTCATGAGGCTGTGGTGAGAAATGAGGAATCAGAGAGAATGTTAAAGGTATTTGGCTTTTTTTTTTCTCTTTCTTTTTCTGTTTCTCTCTCTCTCTCTCTCTCTCCTTCTTCTTCTTCTTCTTCTTCTTCTTCTTCTTCTTCTTCTTCTTCTTCTTCTCCTCTCTCTCTCCCTCTCTCTCTCTCTCCTCAGTCTCTCTCTCTCTCTCTCTCTCCGTCTCGTCCTCTCTCTCTCTCTCGCTCTCTCTCTCTCTCTCTCCCTCTCTCTCTCTCTCCGTCTCTCTCTCTATCTCTCTCCCATTCTCTCTCTCCCTCCCCCCCCCCCTTCTCTCTCTTCTCTCTTCTCTCTCTCTCTTCTCTCTCTCCTATCATTCTCTCTCATCATTCTCTCTCTCTCATCTCTCTTCTCGCTTTCTCTCTCCCTCCGGCCTTCCCTCCTCACTCATCTCCTCTTCACTCTCTCTCTTTCTCTCTCTCTCTCTCTCCTCTCCTCGTCTCTCTCTCTCTCCCCCCCTCTCCCTCTCCCTCCGCTCACTCTCTCTCTCTCTCTTCTCTCTCCCTCTTCTTCTCTCTCCCCTCTCTCTCTCATCGTCTCCCATCCTCTCTCTCTCTCTCTCTCTCTCTCTCTCTCCCTCTCATCTCTCATCCTCTCTCTCTCTCATCTCTCTTCTCCCTCTCTCTCCTCTGTCTCTCCTCTCTCTCTCTCTCTCTCTCTCTCTCTCTCTCTCTCTCTCTTCTATTATCAACAGAATTGTAAGGGATGATTAAAGTGGTGCTAAAAATTATATTAGATGTATTAATGATATTATTGATAGCAGTCATACAAATGGTAATGATAATGATAATGATAATGATAATGATAATGATGATATTTCTTAGAACGATAGTTACATGATTTTCAATATCGATTTTGCAGATGATAGTAGTGATAAGGATAGTTGCAGCAATGTTAGTGATGATAATCTTGATAGAAATTGTATTAATCATAACAGTTGATGAAAACAAAATTGGTGATGATGATAAAGATGATAATAGCGATAAAGATAATGATGATAGTAATAATAGGAAATGTGATGATAATAATGATAATAGTAAGAATAGTAATAATAATGATAGTAGTGATAATAATAATAAGAGTGATAATGATAATGATAGTGATAATGATAGTAAAAATAAGAAATGTGATAAAGATAATAATAATGATAATAGTAATGACAATAACGACAATAATAATAGCAACAATGATAAGAATTATAATAATAACAATAATAACAGTAATAAAAACACCAACAAGAGAATAGATAAATGCATAATAAAGACAGAGATAAGAACAGAGGGATTGCTAGAAGCGGCCTGAAGCGAAGTGGCATTTCCCGGAACCCAAAAAGTCACGTTTATTTCGCCGGGAGGGAAAACGTTTTTTTGTTGTTTGTTATGCTTTTTGTTGTTTCTTTTTGCTTTTCTTTTTTATTGTTGTTATTGTTATTGCTGTTGTTGTTATTGTTGTTGTTACTGTTGTTATTACAGTGATCATTATCATTATTATTATTTTTTTTTATTAATTTATTATCATTATCTTTTATCGTCATCACTTTATTATTTATTATTATTATTATTATTATTATTATTATTATTATTATTAACTTTTACTGTTACTATTGATATTATCTTTTTTATCATTGCTGTTGAGTCTCTGCTGCAATTTCGTCGTTAAGCTGTTACCTTTATCACTGTAATCATCGTCTCGGTTCTCACATTTAAATGTTCTTTTGTTATCAGTTCTAGGTGATTTTGTACTCTCTCTCTCTCTCTCTCTCTCTCTCTCTTTCTCTCTTTGTCTCTCCCTCCCTCCCTCCCTCCTTCTCCCTTCCTCCCACCCCCCTCCCCCCTACCCCCTCCCCCACCTCCCCCCCCCCCCCCTCCTACCCCCCCCCCTCCCTCCCACTCCTCCCCCCTCCCTCCCACTCCCCCTCCCCCTCCCACCCCCCTTCCCCCCCTCCCACCACTCCCCTCCCCCCTTTCCCCTCCTTCTCCCCCTCCCACTCCCTCCCTCCTTCTCCCTCCCACTACCTCCCACCCTCACAGTCAGAATCTCCCCCGATCTCATTCCCTCATGTTTTATGGTCCCCGCGGAGAGCTGAACCGGCTGTCGAAATGCCAACGTTATTTTTAGGAAAAGAATTATATAAATGTCATCGATTTTCTTTGCTCCGGCCGCTGCAGTTTGTATTCCCGACTGCAAGCGCGATCTATTGCAACACTGCTCGTCCGGGGAGCTTGCAATAATTCCAGCTGCAAAGGAAGGTGGGGAGGGGGTCGTTTCGCAGGAACAGCTGATGTTTTAATAAGCACGAGGAGAGTTGGGGATAGAAGACGGAGGAAGGAGAGGGAGGGAAGGAGAGAGAGAGAGGGAGGGGGGGGGGGGGGGAGGAGAAAGAGAGAGAGGGGAAGGAGAGAAAGAGAGAGGGGGGGAATGGCAGAAAGAGAGAGGGGGGGGAAAGGGCAGAAAGAGAGAGGGGGGGAAGGGCAGAGAGAGAGAAGGGGAGAGAGAGGGAAGGGGAGAGAGAGGGAAGGAAAAGAGGGGAAAGAGGAGAAAAGAAAGGGGAAGAAAGGGGAAAAGAGAGAGAGAGGAGGAGAGAGAGGGGAGGAGAAAAGAAAAGAAGAGAGAGGGAAGAGAAGGGGAAAGAGAACGAAGAGAAGGGGAGAGAGAAAGGAAGGGGGAAAAGGAAAAAAAATAAGAAGAGATAAAAGGGGGGGAAAAAATTTTTTGGGGGGAAAAAAAGAAAAAAATGGGAAAAAAAAAAAAAAAAGGGGGGGAAAAAAGGAAAAAAAGGGGGGGAAAAAAGGGGGGGGAAAAAAAAAAGGGGGGGGGGGGGGGGGGAAAAAAAAAAAAACAAAACCAAAAAAAGGGGGGGGGGTTTTTTTTTAAAAAAAAAACGGGGGGGTTTTTGGGGAAAAAAAGGGGGGTTTTTTTGGGGGGGAAAACCCCCCCCCGGGGAAATTTCCTTCCCTTCCCCTTTTTCGTCCTTTTCAAAATCGCTAATTGTGACTGGTGGCGGCGAAGGCCCTGGGAGGGGCAATAAAAATCGGGGAAAAGCAGAGAAAAAAAAAAAAAACGGGGAGAGAGAAGAAAAAAAAAAGGAAGGGGGAAAAAAAAGAATGAGAATGAGAGGGGGAAAGAACAAAGAAAGGAAGCGAATAAAGGGAACTAGAAAGAGAAAGAAGATGAAGAAACAGTAGAAATTGAATAAAATGTGTATAATTTATAATGCAGGAAACGTTTCAGTTGGTGTAATAATAATAATGATATTAATATTAATAGATAAAAAATATAAAGAGAAATAAACAATAATAAGGGTTATTTTTATAATAAAAATATATTATGAATAATAATAATGATAAAGATGATGTAAGATAAAAATTTTAAAAATAATGGATGATAAAAGATAAAATAAAGTGATAGTGATAAAAAATGAAAATTAATAATAATAATTATAAAAAAAAAATATAATTTTAAGATATAATAATTAATAAAATTCTTATTATTATAGAATGATGATAGAAAAACTAAAAAATTAATGATAAAAAAAAAATGTAGTATAAAAAAATTCCATCTTCTGTACCAAGTCTCGCGGAGACATAAGAAATCCCATGCTGTTGTTTCCGCAGCTTGTTATTTTATTAATGCGACACGTAAGGACAGCTCGTTATAGACCTTAGTATAGGGTCGAGTCCTTCATTTATCAGTATGAAGTCTTTAGAAGGGTCTGTGTAACTTATTGTATATTCATAGGGAGGGAGTGTCGCTGTAGCCTCGCCCCGTACTTTAGTGGATTCTGGAGGGGAAAAAAACATGCCTTGATTCTCCATAACTGATCAGATACCATGTCTTCAGTCATCCATATCTTCCATGTCAGTATTCATAGGTAAAACTGCAAACGAAGCATTGTGAAACCTAATAACCATGTGGTCATAGGTGCTGTTAGCTTAATAACTGTGGCCACGTGGTCATAGGTGTTGTTAACTTAACAGCTGTGGCCACGTGGTCATAGGTGCTGTTAACTTAACAGCTGTGGCCACGTGGTCACAGGTACTAATTACAACTGTGGCCATCTGGTCATAGGTGCTATTAACTTCATAACTGTGGCCATGTTGTCATAGATGCTATTAACTTAACAACCGTGGCCCCGTGATCATAGATAATATTAAGCTAATAATCATTCACAGAATTGAAGTACACCTTTGAAATCCTAACAAACTTAGGAAACGCAACACTGGAATGACAGGATAAATAAACCAGTGTAAAGAATGTCATTTGCTTCCAAACCCCTACAGCTGGACCTGGTGTTGTTAGGCGACCACAGTTCCAATACTTATCTCTGTATCCATCTCTAATAACATAATCTTTTAAGACATTTTCATTCGCTTTTTTTTTCTCTTTTTAACTGGGCTGCTACACTTACAGAGATCTTTACACATCCATTTGTATGTCTTGATTTATCATGTGTAGAGGTGTCTATGTATCTTATCTCATATATCATGTTCCATGTGTCCTATCTTATCTTATGTATCTTATTTATGTATTATCATTATATATCCATACTTATTCGTCTTTTCGTATTTCTATAGATGTGTTTATGTATTATGTAGACGTCTGTCTGTAGGATACGTAGACTTCTTTATGTATTATACATAAACGCCATTATGTATCATAAGTGGATTTCATTACAGATAATAAGTAGATGTCTTTATGTATCATATATGTATCCACATGTAAACCTCCTTATCTATCATACGTAGACTCTTTTTTTATTCATTTTTACATATACGTCATTATGTATCCCAAATTAGATGTCTTTATATATATATATCTTTACGTAACGTCTTTGTGTCATACGTAGACATATGTATCACACATGCCTTTATGTATCCAGATGTAGAACGTCTTTATATATCCATACGTATACATCTTTATGTATGATACATAGACCTCTTTGTGTACCATACACAGACCTCTTTACGTATCATACGTAGAGGATCTTATATGCTTCACGAACACAACTTTATATCCAAATGTAATCGTCTTTATGTATGATATATGGAAGCCTTTACGTATCATGAATAGAAGCCTCTAAATATCCTTACGTAAAACGCCCTTATGTGCCATACGTAGGTGGGGTTTAAGATGTGTAGGGGCCCCCATAGCCGTGATGTAACCCCGTCCGCCTTTGCCTTCCGCATGATACGTTGGTGGGGTTTAGGACATGTACAGACCCCTATAGCCGTGATGTAACCCCCTTTGCCTTTGCCTTTGCCTTTGCCTTTGCCTTCCGCATGATACATAGGTAAGGTTTAGGACATGTAGGGACCCCCATAGCCGTGATGTAACCCCCCCCCCCCCTCTGCCTTTGCCTTCCGCATGATACGTAGATAAGGTTTAGGACATGTAGGGACCTCCATAGCCGTGATGTAACCCCCTCTGCCTTTGCCTTCCGCATGATAAGTTGGTGGGGTTTAAGACGTGTAGGGACCCCCATAGCCGTGATGTAACCCCCTCCGCCTCCGCCTTCCGCAGTGCGTGGTGGCCATGGAGAACAACATGACGTGCTCGCTGCTGAACCCGGACGACAAGAACGCGCCCCCGAAGTCGTTCGCCTTCGACGGCGCCTACTTCACCGACAGCACCACCGAGGGCATCTACGGCGACGTCGCCTTCCCGCTCGTCGAGGTTGGGCGGAGGCGTGGCTCGCGGCCGCAGGCGCTCGTGTGCACGCGCTTAGACGCACACGCGCACATGCAGGCGCTTAGACGCACACGCGCACACGCACATATGCAGGCGCTTAGACGCACACGCACACACGCACATATGCATACGCTTAGACGCACACACACGCACGCACACATGCATGCGCTTAGACGCACACGCACACACGCACACGCACATATGCATGCGCTTCGACGCACACACACATACACACACACACATATATATGTGTATATATGTATATATATATATAGAAATATATATATATGTATAGAGAAATATATATATATATATATATATATATATATATATATATATATATATATTAAAATATTATATATAAAATATAAAACGTAACATGTTATACACACTCGCAAGAAAGCACATTCACAAGACACGCATATACACGCGATCTCGCGCACGCACGCACGCACGCACACACACACACACACACACACACACACACACACACACACACACACACACACACACACACACACACACACACACACACACACACACACAACAACGCGCGCGCCGCGCCTATTATATATCTATATCTATGTGTGTATATTATATAATATATATATATAAAATATATATTATATATATATATATATTATATATATATATAATATTATATTTTATATATATGTTATATATAAAACACATAAAACGAAAACACACATTCTGCTTACCCCCCCTTTTATGCAGTTATTTGTTATTCTTGGTCTTCCGCCAAATCCTACCTGGGTTCGCAGGGGAAAGTTCGTGTGTTTTCATGCTGATTCGCGAACAAAGCATGAGCAATAAGTTTAAATTCGGGTTTTCCCTTTTTTTTGCGAATATAATGTTATAAAATTTAATGAAAGTTTATTACATTTTAACAGGTTCAAAATCGAAAAAAAATTTTTCAGAATATGAACAAAATATTGTTATTGATCTGAGCAAAATATTTCAAAATGTATCGAAATCTAATTCAAAGTATTTGAAAATCTGAACAGAATGTTAAAACATATTGAAAGATTGATTTATTTTTTTGATTAAGAATTTTTCAGAAAATCGAACAAAACAGTTCAAAATCCCTCCCCCTCACGCAAAAAAAAATAAATAAATAAAAATCAAGCCCCCCAAAAAACATTTCAACCCCCAAACCCCCCCCCCCCCAAAAAAAAAACACCCCCACCCCCACCCCCCCCCCCCAACCCAAAAAAAAAAAAAAAAAAAAAGGAAATCCAAACACGAGCCAAATGATCCAAACCTAAACCAACATTAACCACGCTAATAATAACCAAGATCGAGTATTCTCTCGCTCTTTATAACCCCACCTAAAGACGCCAACGAGCGGGTGTCCCCCCCCGGGGGCAGAGTTGGGTAGGGCTACAACGGCACGGTGTTTGCGTACGGGCAGACGGGATGCGGGAAGTCCTTCACGATGCAGGGCGTCGCGGACCCCCCGACTCAGCGAGGGATTATACCCAGGTGAGCCTCTCCTTTTCTCCCGTTTGTGCCTCTCCTTTCTCCCGTTTGGGCCCCCCCCTCCTTTTTTCCTGTTTTTTTTCCTTTCCTTTCTCCCGTTTTTTGCCTCTCCTTTCTTTCCCGTTTTGTGCCTCTCCTTTTTTTCCCCTTTGTGCCTCCTCCTTTCTCCTTTTGTGCCCCCTCCTTTTCCGTTTGTGCCTCTCCTTTTTTTCCTGTTTGTGCTCTCCCTTTCTCCCTTTTGTGCCTCTTCCCCTTTTTCCCGTTTGTGCCTCTTTCCCTTTTCCCCCCTGTTTGGGCCCCTTTCCCTTTTTCCTGTTTTTGCCTCTCCTTTTCCTTTTTTTTTTCCTTTCTCCTGTTTTTTGCCCCTCCTTTCTCCTGTTTGTGCCTCCTTTCCCCGTTTGTGCCTCTCCTTTCTCCCCTTTGTGCCCCTCCTTTCTCCTGTTTTTGCCTCTCCTTTCTCCTTTTTGTGCCTCTCCTTTCTCCTGTTTGTGCCTCTCCTTTCTCCTGTTTGTGCCTCTCCTTTCTCCTGTTTGTGCCTCTCCTTTTTTCCCGTTTGTGCCTCTCCCTTTCTCCTTGTTTGTGCCTCTCCTTTCTCCCCCGTTTTTGCCCCCTCCTTTCTCCCGTTTTGTGCCTCCCTTTCCCCCCCTTTTTTTGTGCCTCTCCTTTCTCCGTTTGTGCCTCTCCTTTCTCCCTGTTTGTGCCTCTCCTTTCTCCCGTTTGTGCCTCTCCTTTCTCCTGTTTGGTATTAGTCTTAGGTCTCTTGGTCTTCTCCGTGTTCCTTGTATTCTTGTGTTCGCGTTTCTTGTTGGTCCTCCCCCTCTCTTTCTTCTACCTTTTTTTTTTTTTCCCCCCCATTCCTTCCCCCCCTGTTCCCTTTTCCCTCACTTCCCCCCATGGGCTTCCCTTTTTTTCCTCTTCCCTTTTCCCCTTTTCCCCCCCCCTCTTTTTTCCCCCCCCATCCCTTCCCCCATAATCTTCTCAGTCTCAGTATCTCACTCCATTTATTTATCTAATCCATTCGCCATGCCCCTCCTTCTCACTTTCCATCACGTCCTCACTCCCGGGCTCGCCCTAAAAACGTGAAGCCCCAAAACCCTTTTCTTTTCTTTCTTTTGATTCCCCTTTCTCCCCCTCCTCATTCCCATATTCTCAGTCCCGATTTTTTTTATTCCCCTTAAACCCCTTTTTGCCCTCTTACTCTCCTTTTTCCTCCCTCTTCTCTCTTCCCCCCATCCCTCTTATCTCATTCTTTTTGCCCCTCTTTTTTTTCCCCTCCCTTTCAGAGCATTCGAACACATATTGAGGTATTAGACGGGTTACCCTTTTTCCTACTCTTAATCGTCCTCATACTCTCATACCCATTGCATTTCGATGAATTCGCAATAACATTTATTATACGTACGTCCGCTTAGTCTTCTTCATATTCCTCTTATTTTTAATTCACATTCTCACTCCCCCCCCCCCCCGCCCTCTTTCTAACACATTCGAAGAGCGTTCGAACAAATCTTCGAGGTGATCCAGACGACGGAAAACATGAAATCACTCTTTTTTTTTTTTTCCTTAAACCACAAACTTCCCCCCCAATCGTCCTTTTAAAATTCTTTGCCTTTCTCTTAGCCCTCTCCCTATCCCTCTTATTTAAATTTACCCCTCCTATCTTTTATTCACGTTCTCTCTTTCCCGACCGAGCGTTCGAACACACCTTCGAGATGATCCAGACGACGGAAAACATGAAATTATCCTTTTCCTTTGCGCCCTTTACATTACTCTATATTCTCAGTCACATCACTTGCTTACACAAGCTTACTCTTAATTGCCCTGGAAAGTCCTCTTGCTCTCATTACATTTCGATATATTCCCAATCACATCGCTTTCTCTTAGTCCTCTCTCTATCCCTCCTATCTTTCATTCGCGTTCTCTCTTCCCCCGACAGAGCGTTCGAGCACATCTTCGAGGTGATCCAGACGACGGAAATCATGAAATCACTCTTTCCCTTAACCACAAACCTTACACTTGAGTCCTCTTCTTCTCGTTATATTTGGATATATTCCCAATCACATCGCTTTCTTTTAGTCCTCTCCCTATCCCTTTTATTCAAATTTGCCCCTCCATATCTTTCACTCACATTCTCCCCTTTCCCCCCAAGAGGTTTTTGAGCCATCTTCGAGGTGATCCGACGCGGAAAAAAATAAATCGCTTTTTTTTTTCCTTAACCACAAGCTTACACTTAATCGTTCTTTTAAAGTCCTCTTCCTCCCTTTACATTTCGATATATTCCCAATCACACAACTTCCTCTTAGTCTTCTCCCCATCCCTCCTATCTTTTTTTTTCACTTCTCCCTTTTCCCCACGGCGTTCGAGCACATCTTCGAGGTGATCCAGACGACGGAAAACATGAAGTTCCTGGTGCTGGCGTCGTACCTCGAGATTTACAACGAGGAGATTCGCGACCTCCTCGGCACCGACGCCAAGAAGAAAACTGCCTCAAGGAGCCCCGGGTAAGGGGGTCTCTCCAGGGGGAGTCGGGGGGGGGAGGGGGAGGGGGGGGAAGGAGGAGGAGGAGGAGGGGGAGGAGGAGGAGGAGGGAGGGAGGGAGGGAGGGAGGGAGGAAGGAAGGAGGTGGAAGGAGAAGGAGATAAAAGGAGGAAGGAGGAATATGGAGGAAAGGGGTAGGGAGATGGTGAGGAATTAGAATGAGGAATTGGGGAAGGAAGGCTGTGAGGAACTGAGGAGGAGGGGGAGGAGGGGAAGAACAAGAGGAGGGGAAGGGTGGGAAAAAAAAAGGGAAAGGGGAAAAGGGGAAGAAAAAGAAGGGAGAGGGGAAAAAGAAGAGGAGAAGGGGATGAGAGTGGCTAAATGAATGACAGTAAGTCCGTGGGAATAAGGGGAAAAACGGGGGAAAAAGAAG
>NC_051393.1:52394150-52406949 GCF_015228065.2 Penaeus monodon | reverse complement strand
TTTTTTTCTGTTTCGGGTGAATTGAGACTTCTTGTTGTAGATATAAAATCTTGGACTAAGTTTGGGTTAAATGAGCAACTTGTATTTGTCTGAGAAACTTAGTAAGTTGGTTTTCAATATTCTGCTGGTGTTCATCGCCTTGGTCTGTGAATGTTTATTTGGTCACTTGTTCACTCACTCACCCATTTGCTCACTTGCTCTGGAACTCCTGAACTTACTCACTTGATCACTCATTCACTCACTCTCTCTCACTCACTCTCACTCACTCACTCACTCACTCACGCTCACTCACTCACTCACTCACTCACTCACTCACTCACTTACACTTACACACACACGCACGCACGCACACACACGCAAACTCACGCACTCACTCACTCTCACTCACTCTCACTCACTCACTCACAAGCTCTCACTCACACATTCACTCACACACTCGCTCACTCACGCACTCATGCACTCACACTTTCACCACACTCACACTTTCACACACACACACTCACTCACTCACACTCACCCATTTACTCACTTATTCACCCCCCCCCTCGACCACACACACACCCGTGCACTCTCTTCATTTTTTGAACTGATTAATTAATAATCGAGTAATTACAAAACATTACGATTTTTTTTTTACTTCGTTTTAGTTCAGTTTGTTCAAAAGTAAAAAAAAAATGAGGTAAAGTATCAACAAAGAAGGAAAGGATTTTATTTTTAGGGTTTAAAAGAAAGAGGTAGATAGGAAAAGTCCCGATAACGAGGATGCATGAGGACGAAATTAACGAAAAGATAATGAGGCAGGAACGTTAATTCGTGACGTTTCGAGTCACGACTGAATCCTTATCAGGCGACGGGACCGAGTAGGATTATTATTGTTGTTTTTGTTGTTATTATTATTGGTATTATTATTGTTGTTATTATTATTATTGTTATTATTATTATTATTGTCGTTATTATTATTGTTATTATAATTATTGTTATATTATTTGTTATTATTATTTGTTATTATTATATTGTTATCATTATTATTGTTATTATTACTATATTATTATTATTAATATTATTATTATTGTTATGATCATTATTGTTATTATGTCATATACGATCACACTGAATGGTTATTATTATTATTTTGCATCATTATGCTAGTCATAAACTGTTATTATTATATTATATTAATATTATTATTATTATATATTATTATTATTATACTATTATATGATCATTATTATATTATTTCAATATTATTATTATTATATTATATTATCAATACATTATATCATTATTATATCATGATGCTAACCAATGAGAGCCACACTGCGATCGGAATATGCACCAAAGTGCAGGTCAAAACACAGCTAAGAAAGGAGGAGATAGATAAGATAGTAATAAAAGATAAATAGACGTAATAAAAAACACATCAGCTGAGAAGTCACAGTCCCTGGAGGCAGTTTATTCCAGAGCCTAGAAATAACGAGAAAAAAAATAATAATGATGTAAAAAGAAAGATGATAATAAAGAAAAGATGATGAGAAAGAAAAATGACAATAATGATGTAAAAGAAATATGATAAGAAAGAAAAGATAATAAGAAAGACAAAATAACTTAATAATATATCATATAAGAATGATGTTTATTACTAAAGAAACGATGATAGAATGATTAAAAATAATATTATGATGTAAAATTGAAAGATGATATAATAAATCAAGATCGATAAGTAAAGAAACATGATAATAATGATATAAAAAGAAAAATGATAATAAAGAAAAGATGATAAGAAAGAAAAATAATAATAGTGATATAAAATTATAATAATAATTCAGAAAACAGAAGACGATCGATTTGCATCAAATGAGTTTAATTATTATCATCATCATTATTATCATTGTTTTTATTGTTTTTTTCCTTATTATTATTATCCTTTGTTATTATTATTTATTATTATTATTATTATCATTATTTATGATTTATTATTATTATATTTGGTGTATTTAATTCCATATATTCGATTCGCATCCGATTCTTTGTTCGAGATCGTAAGAATAGGTGAACAAAATAGATAGATAGATAAATAAGTAGATAAAATGAGTGGATAACTAACGAGATGAATAGATAATTGAATAGATAAGTTAAAGAAGAAATAAGTGGATAAGTAGATAAAGGAATATGTAAGTAAATAAGAAATAAAGAGTTAAATAGATAAGGAAATAGATAAATAAAGAATAAGTAGATAAATGAATAGAAAAATGGATAAATAAGTCTATAATGAATGTAAAAAAAACGTGAATTAATAAATATACAAAGAAAATATAATAAAAATGACAGAAAATCGCTTGGCAATTTTCTTTTCGAGACTTTTGTGTATATTAGCTTTCTCTCTGTCTCTGTTTATCTCTCTTTCTCTGTCTGTCTCTCTGTTTATCTCTCTTTCTCTGTCTGTCTCTGTCTTTTTGTCTCTGTTTCTCTCTCTCTCTCTCTCTCTCTCTCTCTCTCTCTCTCTCTGTCTCTCTCTCTGCTCTCACTCTCTCTCTCTCTCTCTCTCTCTCTCTCTCACTTCCTCTCTCCCCTCTCTCTCTCCTCTCTCTCTCTCCTCTCTCTCTCTCTCTCTCTGTCTCTCTCTCTCTCTCTGTCTCTCTCTCTCTCTCTCTCTCTCTCTCTCCTCCCTCCCTCCCTCCCTCCCTCCCTCCCTCCCTCTCTCTTTCTCTTTCTCTCTGTCTGTCTATCTGTCGGTCAATATATCCATCTATCTACCTATATATCTATTTATATCTATCTATTTGTCTATCTGTCATCCACACTATTCATGGCAACCTATTTACACGTCTGAACACGGGATTAATATTACCTTGGGTTATTAGCAAAGGATGAAGTTTGGAGTGTGACGTCTTGAAGTTTAACGTCTTGAAGTTTGAACATCATGAAGTTTGACATCCGAAGTTTGACATCTTGAAGTTTTGACATCATGAAGTTTGACATCCCGAAGTTTGACATCTTGAAGTTTTGACATCATGAAGTTTGACATCCCGAAGTTTGACATCTTGAAGTTTGACATCTTGAAGTTTGACATCTTGAAGTTTGGCATCTTGAAAAGTGACGTCTAACTGTAGGATTCTCTATAGCCATTATTTTGGGTGTGATTTCCCCCCCCTAGATAAGCTCCATTTCTATTCGAATATACTGATATATATTAGTGAAATTACTATATACTATTATGCTTTCACTATATTTAGGATTATATTTTTCTTGATGATCAAATACTACTTATAGGCTGCTATATTTGTCCAAATACTATATGCCTGTATGAGCTAAGATGTCCATGAAACTAATTAGAATAATAAGGTGAGGTGTGTGTGTGTGTGTGTGTGTGTGTGTGTGTGTGTGTGTGTGTGTGTGTGTGTGTGTGTGTGTGTGTGTGTGTGTGTGTGTGTGTTTGTATCAAAAACTAGTAAAGTTTTTTTTTTGTATGTGCGTGTGAGTGTGCCTGTGAGTGTATATCTAATAATATTAATGTAAAGTTTCTGTGTGTGTTGTGTGTGTGTTTGGTGCGTGCGTGCGTGCGTGCGTATATGCGTGCGTGCGTGTGACTGTATATCTAAAAACAAGTAAAGTAAAATTTCCCTGTGTATGTAAGTGTAAGTATGTGTGTCTCTTTCTCTGTCTGTATATGTACCTGCCTCTGAACCTATATATATATATATCTAGATACGTGAAATCCCTCTCTTTGTGAAACTATTAAAATGCCTTTTGTCGCCGCAGCTGTGTCGTGGGCTACAAAAGTCCAGCCATGAAGGTTGGTCACGTCATCTCTCTCTCTCTCTCTCTCTTCCTCTCTCTCTCTCTTCCTCTCTTTCGCCTCCGCTGCAGCCTCCTCCTCCTTGCGCTTTCCGGTTTTCGCTTTTTTTTTTCTAATTCTCTCTCTCTCTTGTAGTTTGAAAATCCTCCTTAGAAGTGGAAGCGTAATTTAGATTATAGAAATGGTCTTGTTCTTGTGTGTTTTGATCACTTTCTCTCTCTCGTCGTCTCTCTTCTCTCTCTTCTATTTCTCTTTCTCTTCCTCTTTCTCTTCCCTTCTCAAGTTCGTCTCTTCTCTCTCTCTCTCTCTCTTCCTTCTTTCTCTCTCTTCTCTCTTCTTTTCTCTCTCCTTTCTTTTCTTCATAAGGGTCGCTCTCTTTTTCTTATCTTTCTCTCTCTCTCTTTCTCTCTTCTCTCTCTCATCTCTCTCTCTCTCTCTCTCCTCTCTCTCCTCTCTCTTCTCTCTCTCTCTCTCTCTCTCTCTCTCTCTCTCTCCTTCTCTTCTTCTCTTTCTCTCTCTCTCTCTCTCCCTCTCTTCTCTCTCTCCTCTCTCTCCTCTCTCTCTCTCTCTCTTTCTCTCTCTCTCTCTCTCTTCTCTCTCTCTCTCTCATCTCTCTCTCTCTCTCTCTTCTCTCTCTTCTCTCTCCTCTTCTTCTCTCTCTCTCTCTCTCTTTCTTTCTCTCTGCTTTTTCATATCTTTTTTTATATTATATCTATATATATATTAATATATATTATTATATATATATATATATATATATATATATATATATATATATATAATATATGCTTGCTATGTATATATCCTTTATATTGCAAACATATCAGTGTGAAAGGGTTTGCTTGGATTATATAGTAACTTTTTTGATGAATATACTATTGACACCTCCACACACACAGCACGACACACACAACCAACACGACCACACCACAACACACACACACACACACACACACACACACACACACACACACACACACACACAACACACACACACACACACACACATTAATACAAACATATCTACAGTGGCGTGAATTAAAAAGTAAAAAAAAAAACGTGTTGTTGAGGCTTCAGTATTTCTGCCATTTGTATTATTTGTGTTATAGTGCCATGTACTGTACATAGAGATTGTTTGTCTGTCTGTTTGTAGAGCAATTATTCCGCGTTCGACCATTTTGGGAGATAAGCTTTTTTTTTTTTTTTTTTTTTTATATTTATATTTTTGAGAAAGGATTTAGTGCCAGATGGTTGATAATGATGATTTTTTTTTATGATGATGATGATGCACTAAAATGATGATGATCGTGATATATATATATATTTTTTTATATGAATTAAAGGTCACGATTTGAATTAATATCTGGTGTTTTTATCACTATTCTTGCAAGAGTAGATTCGTGTGTATTTTTGAAAACCGTTTAGAAATTCAATGTTTTTTTTTCTTGTTTTGATTTTCTACGCATGACGTGTTTTTTTTTTCTTTCTTCCATCTCCTTATTTTTATCCACGTGTCCCCCGTTCCCTCCTTCTCCGCCTTCCTGATTTCCTCCTTCCTCCTTTCCTCTCTCTTCTCTCCATTCCCCTCCCTCTGCCCTTCCCTCTCTATTCCCTCTCTCCTCCTCTGCTTCTTCATCCCCTCCCCATCCCCTTTACCCCCCTCCTCCCTCTCCCTCCTTCCCCTCTCCTTCCCTTCACCCACCCCTCCTTCTCCCCCTCAACCCTCCCTTCTCCCTCCTTCTCCCTCTCTCAACCCTCCTTCCCTCCTTCCCCTCTCCCCTCTCTTATTCTCTCCTCACCCCCTCCTGTCCTCCGTGTCCCTCCTTCCCTCCTACCCTCCCCCTCCTACCCACTTTCTCCCCCCCCCCACCCTTCCTTCCCTCCCCTTTCCTTCCCCCTTCCCTCTCCCTACCTCTCTCTTCCCCCCCCCTCTACCCACCTTCCCCTTCCCCTCTCCCCCTCTCCCCTCTCCTACCCACCTTCCTCTCTCCTACCCTCCCTCTTCCCCCTCCCCTCCCCTCTCCTACTCTCCCTCTCCCTTTCCTACCCTCCCCCTCCCCTTCCCTCCCTCCCCTCCCCTCCCCCGTCCCACCTTCTCCCCGCACCAACCCCTTTCCTACCCTCCCTCCCCTTTCCTACTCCCCTCCCTCCCCCACCAACCCCTTTCCTACCCTCCCTCCCCTTTCCTCCCCCCCTCCCCCCCTGCAGCCGTGGTGTCCGTGGTGGCGCCCGACGAGAGCGCGCTGGAGGAGGAGCGGGAGAAGGTCCGGCGCGAGTACGAGCAGAAGATGATCGCCATGAGGGCCGACATGGAGGCCGAGCAGGCCAACAACGCTCTCCTGCAGGCCAACATGACCAACCTCAAGAAGCAGTACGAGGAGGAGGTCAAGATGGTCAACGAGAAGGCCAAGGTCGCGGCGATGGTAGGTCGCGTTTGGAGGGGGATGGGGGAGGGGGGGGGAGAGGAGAGGAAGGGAGGGCTAGGTCACTAGGGGAGGGGGAGGGGGGAGAGGAAGGGAGGGGAGGTAGGGGAGGGGGAAGGGGGGGAGAAGGAGGGGATGAGGGGAGGGGAGGGAGGAGAGGGCTAGGTCACTAGGGGAGGGGGAGGGGAGAAGGGGGTGAGGAGGAGGGTCGTGAGTAGGTCACTAGGGGGGGAGGGGGAGGGGGTCGTGGTGGAAAATAAGAGAATAAAAGAAAATAGATAGAAACATATATATATATATATATCAAGAGAGAGAAAGAGAGAGATAGATAGAAAGATATATATATAGAGAGAGAAAGAGAGATACATAGATAGATATAGATAGACAGATGGATCGGCAAATGAATAAGTAAATAAATAAACAGATATATAGATGAATACATAACTAGAAATTAATTAATATACAGATAAATTCATAATTAAATAGATGAATAAATAGATAGGTAAATCAATATATAAATAGGTAGATGAATAGATAAATAAATATATAGATAGATAATGAATGTATAAATAGATATATATAAGTACATAAAATGTTATTGTTATTATTATTAATATTATGTCATTAACAACACTAATATCAATACAAAAATTCATGAAATACATGACCTATAATTTTGACCATCCCAGCATCTGTGTGTTCTTAAAAATTTGCAACAGTGAGTCAAAATTTGCCTCAGTGAGTCAAAATTTGCCTTAGTGAGTCAAAATTTGCCTTAGTGAGTCAAAATTTGCATCATTGAGTCAAAATTTGCATCAGAAAGTCAAAATTTGCATTAGTGAGTCAAAATTTGCATCAGTGAGTCAAAATTTGCCTTAGTCAAAATTTGCCATAGTCAAAATTTGCCTCAGTGAGTCAAAATTTGCCTTTGTGAGTCAAAATTTGCCTTAGTCAAAATTTGCCTTAGTGAGTCAAAATTTGCCTTAATCAAAATTTGCCTTAGTCAAAATTTGCATCAGTGAGTTATAATTTGCAAGTCAAAATTTGCCTCAGTGAGTCAAGATTTGCAAGTCAAAATTTGCCTCAGTGAGTCAAAACTTGCCTCAGTGAGTCAAAATTGGCATGGGCGCGTTCTGCGAAATGTCGGGGCGACTCGCACGGCACCCAAACCCCGAACCCCACAGGAAGCGCAACAGAAGGAGGAGGCGCTGAGGCAACAGCAGCTGCTCCTGCAACGGACGCAGGGCCAGACGCAACCCCAGCAGCAGGCAGCGGGGACAGTTCCTCAGAGGTCCCCGACGGAGGGCACCGAGGCCGACACGGAGGACACGATCTTCCTGGAGGGTCCGGGGCAGAAGGCGGCGCCGGTGAAGGCCGCGGCCACGGCGGCGGGCGCGGCCAGCAACGCCACCCAGGACAAGTCGGTTCACGGGTTCCTCCTTCTTTCGCAAGCTCTCTCCTTCTCTCTCTCCTTCTTTCGCAAGCTCTCTCCTTCTCTCTCTCCTTCTTTCGCAAGCTCTCTCCTTCTCTCTCTCCTTCTTTCGCAAGCTCTCTCTCTCTCTCTCTCTCTCTCTTCTTCGCTTTCCGCCTGTCTGTCTCTCTCATTCTCTCTCGCTCTCTCTCTCTCTCTCTCTCTCTCTCTCTCTCTCTTCTTCGCTTTCCGTCTGTCTGTCTCTCATTCTCTCTCGCTCTCGCTCTCTCTCTCTCTCTCTCTATTATATATAATTATATATAATTTTATTAATATTTTAAATTTAAAATTACTCTCTTCGCTTTTCCCTCTGTTTTTCTTCATCTCTCTCGCTCTCTCTCTCTCTCTCTCTCTCTCTCTCTCTCTTCTCTTCTCTCTCTCTTTTTCTCTCTCCTCTCTTCTCTCTCTCTCCCCCCCTCTCCCCCTCCTCTCTCCTCTCTCTCTCTCTCTCTCCCTCTCTCTTCTCTCTCTCTCTCTCTCCCTCTCTCTCTTCTCCCCCCCCTCTCTCTCTCTCTCTCTCCCCTCCCCCCCCCCCCCCCCCCCCCCCCCCCCCCCTCTCTCTCCTCCTCCTCTCTCCTTCCTCTCCTCTCTCTCCCCTCTCTCTCTCTCTCTCTTCCTCTCTCCCCCTCTCCCCCCCTCTCTCCCCTTCCTCTCTCCCCCCCCTCTCTCTCTTCTCTCCCCCCCCCCCCCCCCCCCCAACCCCCCCCCCCCCCCTCTCTCTCTATTTTTCTCTCTCTCTTCCTCTCTCCTCTCTCTCAACACTTAATGCATGCATTGACCAAAGAAGGATCATTATCATTTTTTTCTTTCCTTCTTCTCACATTTCTTTTTTATTATGATTTTTTTTTCTTTTTTTTTATCTTTATCACTTTTTTTTTAACTTCATTTCACTTTTTTTTTTTAGCCTTATCAGTTTTTTTTTAATCATATATATTTTTTTTTCTTCTTCTTTTTATCTTTATTATCACATTTTAATCCATTTTTTCACATTTTTTTTATCTCGTTTCACTGTGTCAAATTTAAATTTAATTAAAAAGCGGGTTCTATGAAAAGGTGTATTTGTAAGATTTTTATTAATCATTAATAATAATTTCGGGACTGAATGATATGATGTGAAAAGGAGATATTCAAGCATGACTTGCGTTTTAAAAGGTTTTCAGCAACGCTAGTAATTATTTTCAAACTGAATAATATGATGTGAAAGTTGATATTAAAGCAATTATATTCAAATTGAGAATAATTATATTCTAACAATTAATTTGAAGAGATACTATTTTTTTTAACGTCAGATTAATATCGAGACTGAATGTTTTGAAGCAAAAAGGTGTCACTCAAACAATGAAATTTGAATATAAAACAAAACAAAATTTTTTTTGAACAACAACTTTTTTTTTTTCCCAGACAAAAATTTTGTGAAAAAAAAGGTTTCAAAGATTAATTTGAAGAGATACAAAAAAAGGTGTTTTTATTAAGATCAGGAATAATTTCCAAACTGAATAATTCGATGCGAAAAAGATGACATTCAAACAATCAAATTTGAAAACACACCAATTTTTTTTTTTTTTTTTTTTTTTTTTTTTAACGACAGAATTTTTTTTTTTTTTCCAGAGCTCCTGAGATGATGAATTCCATGCAGAAGGAAGCTTAAAGGTGAGTCGTTTTCTGTTTCTGTGTTGTTTTTTGTAATGAGGGGCTGTTACTTTTTTTTCTTTGGGGGGGGGGGGGGGATTTGATGATGTAAATAAGAATTGCACAGATAAATTCACTCTCCGATACAGACAAATGCACATAGATACATACACACACAAATGTAGACGGTACAGATACACACACACACACACACATGCAAACACACACACACACACACACACACACACACACACACACACACACACACACACAAAACACACACCACAACACACACAAAAAAAAAAAAACAAACACCCTCCCTCACAACCCCCCCCACACACACAAAACCCCCCTCCCCTTCCCTTCCCCCCTTCGATCCAACTAACCCCTCCCCTCCCCCCCAGACTGAAGCAGCTCGAGCAGCAGATGGTGGGGGGCGAGAAGAGCCAAGACAAGGAGCTCAAGGTGAAGCGGAAGCAGAGGAAGAAATACCACGAGAAGAGACTCAAGATCCTCAGCGACGCCCTCAAGTCGGTCGACGACGAGGACGGGATAATGATCAAGGTCTACGACGATATTCACGAGGAGCTGAAGGCCAAGACGGAGCTCGCCAAGACGCAGAAGCTGAAGGTGAGGGGGAGGGAAAGGGGGGGAAGGGGGGGAGGGGGAGGAAGGCCAAGGGCGGAGCTCGCTAAGACGCAGAAGTGAAGGTTGGGGGGGGGGGAGGGGGAGGGGAGGGGGAGGGGGAGTGAAAGGCAAAACGGAGTCGCCAAAAACGCAGAAATGAAGGTGAGGGGGGGGGGGGGGAGGGGGGGGAGGGGGAGGGGGAGTGAAGGCCAAGACGGAGTCGCCAAGAGCAGAAGCTGAAGGGGGGGGCAGGGAGGGGGAGGGAGGGGGGAGGGGGAGCTGAAGGCCAAGACGGATCTCGCCAAGAGCAGAAGCTGAAAGGGGAGGGGGAGGGGAAAGGGGGGAAGGAGGGGAGGGGGAGCTGAAGGCCAAGACGGAGCTCGCTAAGACGCAGAAACTGAAGGTGAGGGGGAGGGAAGGAGGGGGAAGGAGGGGAGGGGGAGCTGAAGGCCAAGACGGAGCTCGCCAAGACGCAGAAGCTGAAGGTGAGGGGGAGGAGGGGGAGGGGGAGGAGGGGGAGGGGGAGCTGAAGGCCAAAAACGGACTCGCCAAGACGCAGAAGCGAAGGGGAGGGGGGGGGAGGGGAGGGAGAGGGGGAGGGGGGGTGAAGGCCAAGACGGAGCTCGCTAAGACGCAGAAGCTGAAGGTGAGGGGGGGGGGGAGGGGGGCGGGGGGGGGGAAGGAGGGGAGGGGGAGCGAAGGCAAAACGAGCTCGCCAAGACGCAGAAGCTGAAGGTGAGGGGGAGGGAGGGGGAGGGAAGGAGGGGAGGAGGAGGAGGAGGAGGAGGAGGGAGGGAAGGAAAGAGGGAGAGAGAGGAAAGGAGGGAATGTGAATGGGAGAGAAAAGTGGGAGAAAGAGAAGGAGAGAGGGAGATTGTGGTAAAGCGAAATGGTGGGTGGAAGGAGGAGAACAGAGGGGAAGGGGGAGGGGGGCGGGGGGGGGGAAAAGAAGTGGAAGAGAGTGAGGGAAGGGGAAGAAAAGAAAAGCAATTAGAGAGGAATGGAGAACGAGGGGAGAGGAGAAGGAAGAGGGAGATAGAAAGACAAAGACAACTCTCCAAAAACGAGATGGGTGGGAGGGGGGAAGAAAAAGGGGAGCGGACGAAAGGGGGAAGAAAAAGGAGGGGGGGGGAGGGAGGGGACGGAGTTGGGGATTAGCTCTGGGGGTGCTCGTCAAAACACAGAAGCTGAAGGTAAGAAAGGGGGAGAAAGGGAGGGAGAGGGAGAAAGAGAGAGAGAGAGAGAGAGAGAGAGAGAGTGAGAGAGAGAGAGAGAGGGAGAGGGAGAAAGAGAGAGGGGTAGAGGAAGAAGGAGAGGGGGAAAAAGAGCTAGAGAGCTAGATGGGGAAAGAGATAGAGGGAGAGATGGGGAAAGAGAGGGAGAAAGAAAGAAAGAAAGAAAGGAAGAGAAGAGAAGAAGAAAGAGAAGGGTAAAAAAAAATAATCATACTTCCGCCACTCCCCTTACATAATATAAACTTGACGTAATCTATCCTTTCAAAATTCAACCTCGAAGTTTTCAAAGATAGGTAAAAAGAAAGGATATTTCTGTTTTCATTACTCAATACGTTTCCAACCCTCCCCAAGCCTGTGAGTGTCTTATAAATTCTCCAAGTGACCCACTCTGACCTCGCTTGACCCGCAGACAGATCAGGTCGATATGACAGGAAATCCAATAAAAGAAAAAGATAATTATTCATTCGTCCACCTTCATAATATCAATTTAACGCCATACGTCCATCTCAGAAAATAACCACGAAAATCACAAACTTTTCAAACGTTTAACCCCACGAGTCGATTATAAATTCTCCCGCTGAACCCATTTTGACCTCGCTTTGACCTCCCGAACAGATCAAGTCGATGGAACAGGAGATCCAGGACCTGACCTCGGAATTCCAGGAGGAGAGGACGGACTACCTGGAGACCATCCGGCGTCAGGAGCAGCAGATTAAGCTCCTGCAGGGGATCATCGACAAGGTGGCTGCAGGAGGTCGCCCCCTTCCTCTGTGGCTGTTTTTTTTTTTTTTGTGTTTTTTTTTTTTTTTTTTGTTTTCCCTGTCGCTGTGTCTATGGCTGTTCTTTTTTTTTTCGTTGTCTCTCTTGTTTCTGTTTTCTTTCTGTGGTCTGGATGTTTTGTTTATGTTGTTTGCTCCTGTTGCTGTGTCCCTGTGTCTTTGTTTCTGTGTCTCTGTCATTATGTTTTTCTTTCTGTCTCTGTCTCTGCTTCTTTATGGATTTCTATGTGTCTTTCTAACCCTTTGCCTCCCCCCCCTCTCTCTCTCTCTCTCTCTCTCTCTCTCTCTCCTCTCTCTCTCTCTCTCTCTCTCTCTCTCTCTCTCTCTCTCTCTCTCTCTCTCTCTCTCTCTCTCTCTCTCTCTCTCACTCTCTCTCTCTCTCACTCACAGGTTACTTAAATTGTGCCACAGTTTTTAAAAATGATATGCTAAAAGTGACAAAATCGTAACCCTGTGCATCACAGACGAAACCTAAACACCAGCCATGCATTACAAGCCACACAAACACATTGTCCTCATCACGACGCTCTCGATCTCACCCCTTCCCCCCCCCCTCCCTCCTCCCCCAGGTGCAACCCACGATCCGACGAGACTGCAACTACAGCAACGTGGAACAGATTAAGAAGGAGGCTGTGTGGGAGGACGAGTACCAGAGATGGAAGCTGCCTGACCTTGTTATCATCAAGACTAAACTCCCTCCGCCAGGTACGTGGATCAAGAGGCGTGCCTGCAAAGAATAGCGTCTATGGCAAGCACTGAAACTGCTCCCTCCCTCCCCTTCTCCAAACATCTGAAACCTATATTATTTTAGGATAATTTGATCGTAAAATCAGTTTCAG
>NC_051393.1:52386650-52389150 GCF_015228065.2 Penaeus monodon | reverse complement strand
CGAGGACGACGTCGAGGAACAGTTGCAACAGCTCGAACAGGAGCTGGACCCGTACCTGCAGGTGGCCCTTCGTTCCAGGGATGCCCCTGGCCTCCTTGTGGCCATTCCGGCTTGGTCACGCGGGTGCCAGCTGGTGCACGGGCGGGAGGCAGCTAGGATTGGTGCCAAAGTGGGCGGGATTGGGTCGGGCAGCGCCGGGGAGGGGGTTGGCACCAAACCCGGGGGCATGCAGCCAGGGCACCGCCAGTGCACGTCCACTTGGCTGATCCGTGTGCTAGATTGTCTGTCTGCACGAGGACGACACCGAATGATTGTGCATGCTAGCTGTCAACACCGAGAAAAAAAATACACACAACTTTTTTATTTATTCATTTGTTTATTAATCATAATCATACTTATTCGCACGTCCTTGTCCTCATAGAATATATATATAACACAGCAGGTGATTCTGAGATTATCACTTGATCTTACTGACTGGATTTGACTTGAGAATACATATGTTTATATACGTGTATAGAGAGGCCCTGCCAGATGATACTCGTCATGCCAACTTTTTGTTTATGGTTTTAGTTAATCAGTCATGCAAACGAATCTGTTATTTTTTTTATCCAACTGTAATCCGTAATTAACATGAATTACAGCCGTCTGGAATGTTTGCCAAACCATTAATAACAAGTTTAATTTCAATCCCAAATATACGTAGAGATTTTTTTTTTGCATTAAGAATAAATTAAGTTGGTAAACCTCAGAAGTAGAAACGAAACTGAGACAAGACAGAGAATAAGAGAGAAAGAAAAAAGACAGAAAATAAGAAAGAAAGACAGAAAATAAGAAAGAAAGAAAAACTCTTCCGTTTCGAAGGACAGAGAGACTTAGACAGGACCCTTCCCTCGGTCGCATGACGTCACAACCTTACAAACACGACGTCACAACCTTACAGACATGACGTCACAACCGTCCAGGCATGACGTCACGGCGAACCCCAACTTCCCCCCCCCCCCCTCCTCATCTACCTCCCCTGCTTCCCCCCACCCCGCCTGAATGCATGCCCTGTTATTTTTTCATCGTTTTACATTGTTATGCAATATAACTGTTTACTTACAGCATATAGATATAGATAGTACAGTATATAGATATAGATAGATATACTCTTCATATTGTTATGAATATGGTGGTTTCTTGCAGCATATACGATATATTATTCATATTACTGTGCAAAATGGTTGAGTTTGCTATATATACTATATATTATAGGGTATATTATTCATATACGATATATTATGCATGTATATGTAGACCCTGCCAGAAGATACCGGTAAAGTTATCTTGGTTATTATTATTGTTATTATTATTATTATTATCATTATTATTATTATTGTTGTTGTTGTTATTATTATCATTACTAGGGCGTGAGATTAATGTAGTTAGTAAGTCACCTTTATGCTGTAAGAAAACGTGGTTAGAGATAGTTTCTAAGCTAGTTATTACAGCTAGATGAGAATGCAGAATTGCGTTGGAGAGGATATCGTGTTAAAGAGTTTTTAGTCAGCGGGTGTATGCGAGCGACTGTGATATATATATTTATGCAGAACAGCTGTATAAATATGTAATGTTCGTAAGGTACAAGTGCATGTATAGAAGTCTTAGTCATTCATCAGTCTTTGCATGAGTATCCAGCAGCATAGATGGAAGATTATGGGATTCTATATTGCTCTGGATGTTGCACAGATGCCTTTGCATGACTGTAAGTGTAATGCCTGGAGTTTGATCTTTCCTAGAAGGCCAAATACCCAATGCATGGTATTTACCTTATAAAGCAGTGACTCATTTACCTTATAAAGCATGGGTGTTACAGTGACTCTTTTACCTTACAAAGCACGGCTGTTACAGTGACTCTTTTGCCCTATAAAGCACGGATGTTACAGTGACTCTTTTACCTTATAAAGCACGCACTTACAGTGACTCACCGCTAGCATGGCACTACACGAACAGCGCCGCAACTCTCTCACCGTTTGGCACAGAAGAGACAAGGTAAGAATGCTGGCTCTCCCATGCACATACGCACGAACACAGCTCGAACAACAGATCATTCTCCCCCTTATTTCTTATCTTGGTGACATATCTGAGTATAACTAAAGTCTATCCTGCCTTACTTACGACCTCATGTGACCCCGCCCGCCCGCCGCCCACAGAAGCTGCAAAAGGGTGAGGAGGAAGACATAGCCGGCACCTACTTCAAGCCGAAGCGAGCCAATGAGCTGCTCGTAAGGTTTCAGGACGATGCCAGTACCTTAGGTAAGTGCCCGCCATCCGCTCGTTCGAACCTCATTCGAACCTCTAGTCTGTTTCCCTCACTGTCTTCGGATCACCGGTCGAGCTAGCCGCCATTACCGCAGGAGGATTCGAATGCGACGCTCGAGCCACGGTTTCGGCGTTGGTTGGAGTTGGTCAGCGAGCGATTTGCCCGTATATTATGATCAAAGAATTTATACCAGTTTGT
>NC_051393.1:52379150-52381650 GCF_015228065.2 Penaeus monodon | reverse complement strand
CTCTCTCTCTCTCATTCTCTCTCTCTCATCTCTCTCTCTCTCTCTCTCTCTCTCTCTCTCTCTCTCTCTCTCCGTCTCTCTCTCTCTCTCTCTCTTCTCTCTCTCTCTCCCCCTCTCTCCCTCCTCTCTCTCTCTCTCCCTCTCTCTCTCTCTCTCCCTCTCTCTCTCTCTCATTCTCTCTCTCTCTCTCCCGGCAGGTGTGGCTCCCCGAACCGGCCGTCTGTGATAAACCTCCTGCCGTCTCGCGCTCCCCCCCCCCCTCCCCTCCCCTCCCCGTCCTCTCTTACTCTTTCTCCTCTTCTCTTATTTTCCCCTGTGTCTCTTTTTACTGTTTCTCCTTTCTTGCTTTCTTAATTTTCCTCCTCCTCCTCCTCCTCGAGCTTCTCCTCCTCCTCCACAACCACCTCCTCCTCCAACTCCTCCTCCAACTCTCTCCCACAACACCTGAAGGAGCAAGAATCAGCGGAAAGGACGCAGCGGGGACGGAGGAGCGCCCCCCGGAGACTTTTAAAAAATAAATAAATAATAAAAATTAAAAAAAATAACACGAAAAAAAAGACGGGGGAGAAAAAACTCATGTCATGTGTTCTATGCGTTCCACTCCTCCCCCCTCCTCCCCCTCCTCCCCCTCCCCCTCCTCCTCCTCCTCCGAAACTTTTATCATGGCGATAGAAGTCCCAGTGCCTAAGTGTCCTCTTTGTGGGATATTTCGAGTAGATTTACGTAGTCGGTGTTTCAATGGCGGATCCCCAAGCCTGGCGGGGGGATACGAGCACAAAGCAAGATTGTTTTTTCTCTCCTTCTGTGAGAAAGAAGGAGGGAAAAATATATGAATGAAAACGAAAAAAAAAAATTAGAAATTTCGATCCAGGATGAACACAAGAAGAACAGAAAATATTGATATATATATATATAAATATATTTATTTTCCCATGTGAATATAGATATATGTCTTGTAGTCATACCAGGATTAGTGTTGACAAAGTGTGTAAAAAAAGGAAAATAGACTGTTATCGACATAATTGTTATTTCTAATCATTATGATCGTGCAATGACAGACAAAAGAAAGGACACGAGAATCAAACTCAAATCAATGTTGCAAACTCTGCACGGTTGATCCCGTCCTGAGTCAACGCGAAGGAAAAACCCGGGAAAGCAAACTGCATTTTCCTGCACAACTTGCAAAGCAACAATTTTGTTTGTTTTTTTGTAATGTTTTTTTTTCTTTTCTTTTCTGAACCCCGAGTGTCGACTTATCTCTCTCGCCACATCGCCCACTCAAATACCTCTCGTGCACAAATACGAAAGTTTTTTTGTTTATGAAGAAAATTTTTATAAAAGATCACATTTTTTTTTTAATCGGCCGATTTTTTTTTCTGTGTATTCAGTCTCGTTTTTTTCGTTTTACTGTTTTTGTTCTGTAATTACCATTCTGTATTCTCTTATTTTTTATTTTGGGTTTACCAATTTTTCTTATTTTTTTCTATCTTTTATTATCAGTTTTATTGTGGTTTCAATTCTGAAGTATTTAATTTTAAGTTACTTGCGATCTCATTTTTGTTTTATCAATTTACAACTTACCTTGAATACATTATTTTCATAATATTACTTTTTTCTAAACCTCTTTCATTTCAATATCATTTCAAACCAACAAGCTCAAAAACCAATCTAAACGGCACTTCAGTGTATCACAAAAAATTCAAAAAGAGAGAAAAACTTCAGCAATCTTTGTGCAAAAAAGATGTTATGTAAGTTAACCCTCCCCCCCCCCCCCCAAGCAACGTAATCTCCGGCAGAATCCTTGAAGTTTCTCTTTGTTCTTCAACGTAACGAGAAGAAATCGTGTGATAATATTTGAATTGTTTTTTTTTTATTTCCTCTTGTGTGTGTGTCTGTGTTTGTGTGTGTGTTTATGTGTGTGTGTGTGTGTTTTGTCATAAGCATATATATATATATATATATATATATATATATATATATATATATATATATATATATATATATATATATATATATTATATATATATATATATATATATATATGTCTGTGTGTATATATAATTTTTTTTTTTTTTTTTTTTTTTTTTTTTCCATCTCTGAGCTCCGTCTCTTGTATGTGTCTCCGTGTAGCTGTTTTCTGTATGTGTCTTATGTATGTTTTTTATATTTGTATCGTATTTTTTTATGTGTCTGCGATGATCTTTCGTACTTTTCTGTGTCTCCTTCCTTCTCTCTTTTTCTCTGTTCAGTTGACTCCATTTTTATGTCTTGTTTATCGTCTGTCTCCCTCTCTCTCTTTCTCTTATTCTCTCTCTCTCTCTCTCTCTCTCTCTCTCTCTCTCTCTCTCTCTCTCTCTCTCTCTCTCTTCTCTCTCTCTCTCTCTCTCCTCTCCCTCCTCTCTCTCCTCTCCCTCCTCTCTCTCCTCTCCCTCCTCTCTCCTCTCTCTCTCTCCTCTCTCTCCTCTCTCTCCTCTCTCTCTCTTCTTCTCTCTTCTCTTCT
>NC_051393.1:52364150-52374150 GCF_015228065.2 Penaeus monodon | reverse complement strand
TATAGAATTTTACGCTTATAGACCAAAGGCAAAGACAAGGATCAGTTCGCCTAAAGCAGGGATATTCGACTAAGGCTGAATATACCACAGCGAGTTTATTTTTACATGCCACTGCGAATTTCCTATTGATATTTTTGGATACATTTTTGTTTAATATTTTCTTAAACCAAGTTTGCAGCAACTATGCTTTTTCTCCTGGTTAGAATTTTCTCATTCAGAATATTAAAAAAATAATGGTGGTTACCTTTTCTTGTTGTGCGTGTACATTAGACATTCTGTTTTTTTCTTCAAGAGCAGTGAAGGCGCATGTATCTATCTACTGATATACTCCTAAACGATGATGAGGATTTGACTAAATGTTGATTTTCTTGGCAATACACACACAAGGGAAGACTGTAGGGAGACGTCAGGGAATGTCTCGACTCATCACCAGCTGAAGTTCTCGCTGACATACTAGGACAATGTGCGGGCGAAATGAGGGAAAGTACTTGTCTCGTCCCCCGCTCGTGAAGAACTTTATACTGAATGAATATCTAATCTGGAAGTCGCACCCTTCACTCATCTGACCGAGCTAGGTCCTAGTGTTCCAGATAAGTAGGACAGAATGGCGCGCATCAGTGGCTGTCCCTCGCAGCACATGCCTTCTATACACCTCTTCGTTACGGTAGGTCACCGGCTGCCTACTCTCCCTATCGGTGCCTCTTACTCTCTCGCCAAATAGCGACGTGTTCATCTTCGTCGGATTGCTGGTCCTTCTCCTTCTTACTTTCCTTACTGTTTCTCTCCTCTTCCTCGGCCATTGCCATGTCGCTCCTGCGTTACCATACTGCCCAATTTTCTCCGCCAATGAACTCAAATTCAAACGTGCCGTCCGGGTTGAACTGCATCTGGGTTCCATAAAAGAATTTTGCTCCAATATAGGAACCTGAACTCCACTCCGGGGTCTCTTCGGGTCCTCAGTGTACCTGCATAATCACTCCTGCCATCCCCTATGCAACTCTCCGGCTATGTATTTACGGAAAAAAACACATACAAACGAGTAAATATGTAAAAAAAAAAAAAAAAAAACAGTAGCCATATACAATGGCCATCGATATCGAAAAAAAATAAAAATTTATTCAGCTACTTTTTACGACATTTGATTCTATGAATGACTAGACAGCGTTCGTGTGGGAATCGCACATACTTAGGCGGAAATTATATATATTAACTGCCATGTGAAATCTTACTTTCTAGAAATTAATTATATGTATAATTAAAGCATGGCAACAAGACAACAGCGGGGGAGGGGGACCAGTCTACTTGTTTCAACATACAGGCTTTTGCTTGCTGACTCTCTACTCATCGCCCATAGCTACGTTTTGCAGTGGTTATGGAATTGCCCCTCTTCTGCGTGCTAATCGCTTATAACGCATCGGCATAATGAATTTACTCTGTGCACAGAAATTAAGGTATATGTTATAATTATACGAGGACCATAATAATGATCATATTTTTTTTATTGTGAGGATTTCCAGTAATAAATCTGCTAGCTAAGACATACGTACCACACACACATCACACACAACCACACCACACACACAAAATATTACAGGATGTGTTCCAGAGCCCATATAATTTCCTGTGATTAACTATTATCAACATAATTAACATGTGTTATCTCCGAAGATTTCACGGAAAACCTAAAATAATCGACCGCAAGACGCCATAATACATCCTAACAAAAAACACAAACACAGACAGTCCCTATATACCGTGTAACCGAGAGCTAACAATCCTCATAACTTTCTGCGTAAACAGAAATGGTAGCCACTCCTCGCGTGTTTCAGGCTGAAGCACGCCTGCGCACCTGTCGCCTGTGCGCGATATACACCCGCAGCCCGACGCAAACACTCGATCGCCTATTCAAAAGCGATCAGTTGTCGACTGTATTGTCTGCTATTACGAAAATTCGCGATAGCTCGCATTATTTCTTCTCGAGCTCAGCTTCTTGCTCCTGAATTGCTGTGAGCCTCTTGTTGCTTGTTTGAATTCGTTAATAAGAAGGGTACAGAGGTCTCCACAGTGGCACAAATATCGCGTTTGTACTGAGCGAAGATACGCACCGCTCTCTTGGACCTCTTTGCCTTTCTCTCTTCTTGTGCTATGGCTCGTATCATGCTACAAACGTCGAGATGCGGCGCTAGAGAATTAGCCGTACCCATACCTATGTTTTTTCCCTCATTTCTTAAAACAATATTTCTTTTCACAACCTATAATGCAAAACAGGGGAAATGTTCTGTTTTTCCTATGCGATTAACAGATCAATCACATCACAGACTAAATAAAACTGATTTTATTACACCATTTATTTACATCACTATTTATTGCTCAGATTTCTTTGTGTAGAAATACATAAATATTTCGTCACTGACGCAAATAAACCTTGCTTATCTCCGATATCGATGCTTTTTATAAACTTACGATATATACGGCACTAAAGAATTAGCCGTATCTATATGACTAACAGATCAGTTACATCACAGACTAAAAAAAAAAGGCTGGTTTTATTACATCTGAAAAGCTTTTAAAAGGGATTCTAACGCATATTTTCATCTACGCGGGTTTGAGGATGTTTTCTCTATCGCATTTCCGTCTTAATGGGTAATTATCTACCAACCAAGGTCTATCACCTGTCGCCTCCGTGTCGACCCATATAAGGGGTAGCTAATTAGCGCACAATAAAACTTCCAATGCTGCCTTAAAGAGACAAGCTAATGTTTTTTTTCCTCATTTCTCAAAACAATATTTCTTTTCACAACCTATAATGCAATATGGGGAAAATATTCTGTTTTTCCTTAAAACTCAAAAAATTTACATTCCTATAGACGTATTCTTGCCCGAGACCGATATTAACAGCTTCCTCTTTTATGTCGACGTAGGAAAAAGATGCCAGCTTTTCGATAATTTGCCCAATCTGCATTACCTCCTCCTCCCGTAATTGTCTATCACCCGCCTACAAGTTTACGGAAGAGAAGACACTATGCTTTGGTCACTCCGTCGCCTGCAGGAATTTCTTAAATCGGGAACACGCTCTCTGGCATATATATCTTGACACCTTGAAGAACAGACCTATATTGTAAAATGACAAAAATAACCTTGCTTACGGGCATATTATGCCTAATTTTTACGTCTCGAGTATCCTGCATTTGTCTTTCTCTCACCTGCCTGTAATTATGAGGTATGAGATGGAGCTAGATAAAATGCCATATTCCGGAGACGGTAACCCAAGCATACGGGCTTGGCAATTGCTTTTTTCGAGAAATATACCTTTTGGCTGGAGCTTTTAGGTAATGCACAAATATATTTTCTCCAGTCTCCCTGTTCAAAGAGAGATGTGCATATATGTTAACAGTGATATTGAATAAAACTTTGCTACTCCACCTCTTCAATGTATTCTTTGCGTAAGATACAATTATTTACTATGTCACGCATTATATGTTTTCACCTGATAAACTGCATGTCTTTATTATCCTTTCTCTTACATACTTAGCATTTGTCCCTATCACCTCTCGCCTGATACAGGTGATGAGGAAAACACGACGCTGCCCCCCTTTGTGAAACAATTTAACCGGGGCCCCGGGCGATCTCTAGATCGATCTCTAGATCACTAGAATAACCATTTGATGCTTTTTTAAGCCCTCGTGGAATATAATGTACGATTACACTACAAAGAGCAAATATGTTCATACGTTTTCCTTTTTGCGACACGACTCTTTTTCAAAACAAAGGCTTTTAGACAATATGAAAAAGTCTTGGGGTAAACAATACAGCTGCTTTACTCTTCTTGTGATAGAGCTTATAGAATTTTACGCTTATAGACCAAAGGCAAAGACAAGGATCAGTTCGCCTAAAGCAGGGATATTCGACTAAGGTTGAATATACCACAGCGAGTTTATTTTTACATGCCACTGCGAATTTCCTATTGATATTTTTGGATACATTCTTGTTTAATATTTTCTTAAACCAAGTTTGCAGCAACTATATTTTTTCTCCTGGTTAGAATTTTCTCATTCAGAATATTAAAAAAATAATGGTGGTTACCTTTTCTTGTTGTGCGTGTACATTAGACATTCTGTTTTTTTCTTCAAGAGCAGTGAAGGCGCATGTATCTATCTACTGATATACTCCTAAACGATGATGAGGATTTGATTAAATGTTGATTTTCTTGGCAATACACACACAAGGGAAGACTGTAGGGAGGCGTCAGGGAACGTCTCGACTCATCACCAGCTGAAGTTCTCGCTGACATACTAGGACAATGTGCGGGCGAAATGAGGGAAAGTACTTGTCTCGTCCCCCGCTCGTGAAGAACTTTATACTGAATGAATATCTAATCTGGAAGTCGCACCCTTCACTCATCTGACCGAGCTAGGTCCTAGTGTTCCAGATAAGTAGGACAGAATGGCGCGCATCAGTGGCTGTCCCTCGCAGCACATGCCTTCTATACACCTGTTCGTTACGGTAGGTCACCAACTGCCTACTTTCCCTATCAGACATCTAAATCAAATTCATCGTGAGGCTGTATCTGTATCCATCATGCCCCATTCCTCAACCTGTTTTGGCGTTAGCATGGTGCATGTCAGGCCGGTATCCACACCAAGGGTAGTGCTCATGCCCTGGCACTCGTTCGGTTTCGCCTGGGAGACCTAGAGTTGTCTTCTCGCTCACGCAGTCTTTCATTCATTAGAATCAAATGTCGTTTAGTTTTTTCGATATCGATGGCCATTGTATATGGCTACTGTTTTTTTTATTATCATCATTATTTTTTTACATATTTAACTCGTATTCCGTATTGTTGCAGGATTTTTGTTGTTGTTCATCTTATGAAAAAAATTATTCAATGTTATACATATATTTTAACGCATGAATCAATACATCACACACATAACACACACACACAATCAAGCACACAACACACACACACACAACAAAGTATATATATATATATTAATCATATATATGTATATATAGTTCATAATATATGTATATATATTATATATTATATAATTATCATATTATCATCATCATCCATTATCAAGGAGCTAACGCCACGGTGGGCGCATGGCCGCATCCACCCATTCGCTTCCAGCACACGAGGTTCCCTCGGGCGTGTCCTCCAGAGTATATTAAATATATATATTATTCGATATATATATTATATGCTATATTTTATATATATATTTTAATATTTAATATCATTGCACAGTATATATGTGTTACGAGTTAATAAAATATATTATAATTATAATATATATTATAATACATATACATATAATAAATAATAAATACATATAATAAATATATATATATATATATATATATATATATATATATATATATATATATATATATATATATATATATATATATATATATATATATATATATACATACATACACATACACATACACATACACATACACATACACACACACACAAACACACACACACACACACACACACAGATATATAGATATATATATGTATATATATATATATATATATATATATATATATATATATATATATATATATATATATATATGTTATTGTGTGTGTGTGTGTGTGTGTGTGTGTTTGCATACTGAACGAGAATGCATCCCTTTCATACATTTGCAGATTATATAATTTTGATCATGACTCTCAAGTACTGACTTCTCACATATCAATTTTTTAAACATAAAATTCCAAATGTAAAGAAAAAACAGCACTTCTAAAACTACAATTTTATTAACCGTTTTATAAAAAATTATGTCAACAATTTAACAGAATTTGAAATCGGTTGCAGTTATCAACTACAAGGCAAAGAAAAAATCTACTTTTGATATATATCATTATAATTATTTTGATATTTCAATATACATTATAGAGCCTTTTTTTACTTAAAGAAATTAAATATTACAGCTTTCAGAAACCGTAGTATAAGGTATCGAAAACCTTCATTTAAAATAGCCTTTAGAAATGATGTATTAGAAAATGCCTTTGGATATGAGTAATGTGATATATTATTGTGATTCTTTGAAGTTAAAGAAAAAAATGAAACTATTTTGAGAATAGTTTTAAAAAGAATAGTTTTAGATAGACTATTCTTACAAAATGCTCATAAGGATAGTCTTCAAAACTATACTTGTAATATATATATTTTTTTATCATATCTTATTGATTTTTTTTTCTTCGATTGTCGGTATATGCATATATTTACACATGAAGTAAATATCATAGAAATGATAAAAAAAATACTGAATCCTCTCAAAAAATGTTGCAGTTTGAAGAAATATTTTGAAGTAACTGTGAGGAAAAGAATTTTACAAATTGTAGCTTTGAATTAACACACACGTCCCATTCTCACTCGTGGACAAATAAAAAGTATAAATAATTTTTTTTAAAGACTAATGTCATACTTAAGACTGATACTTTTACGCTGTTATTAGAAATTAAAAATTTATATGACCCCCCGAAAAAAAGAGAAAAAAAATATATAAGAGAAAATAATATAACGATATACAGAAATATATTAAGGAAAAACAAAGGTTTTTTTAAAAATCGAATTTACTAAGTTCGTCAAAGCGTGTATAGGAATGCTGTGACTAAGCTTACAAACTTTATGAATCTACTTGATATGTACACTTGATACTTTCTTGAATTATCGAGATGAAGCTGCAATGCGTATGATACACGCTACACCCTGCTACACCCCCCCCCCCGCGACACCCGCTAGCTCAGAATCCTATCATATTTCCCGTCCTTACTGCAAACTGTACGAATGCGATGATGGAGCCTAAACTTCGGATTAGGATGTTTGTAACTTATTTATTAACTACACCAACGTCTACACTATAATTAAGTTTTTGCAAAAGTATTACTTGTATTGTGATTTTATATAAATTCCCACATCACATTAGGTAATCACTGATTTACTTACTCCAAAACAAAGCCGAAGTCATGGCTCTAGCGTTGCATTCGTATCATCTGCGGTAATGGCGGTAACCCCGGACCGAATTCCTTCTAAATTTTTGTGGTGTTTTTCTAGCAAAGATTTGGTTTTAAGCTTATTATATAAACCTGAATTCACACGCTTTACATAATTAAATTGGAATTAGAATTGATGATTGACGAAAGACTTCGATAATTATCACCTTTATGCCTTAGGATTTTCTTCCTCGTCTTGTTCAGCAAAGATAAGGCTCCGTTTTTTTTTCTCTTTTTTTTTTAGCTTTATGTTTTTTTCCTTGTAAATGATCTCGTTTTGCTTGTTTGTTTGTTTGTTATTGTTACTTTTGTGGAGTCTCTTTGGGAAAACTATATTAGAGATATCGAGCTTTCGTGATTGTAAGCCGAACCGATCTCTCTTGGAAGCCTGTCGTTTTGTGTGGAACTCGAAGGGCGCGGTCGGAAGGGCACGGCCTGTATCCTATCCAGCAAGTCGCTAGGTTAAGTGTCCTGAGCGCGAGTCCTTCGGGTGGAGGGGGGGGAGTCAAGACGAGAGGCGGCGCAGGGGAAGGGGGAGGGGAGGTCCGTCGCCGTCTGCTGCGGGTTGGCCCTAAGAGACCCCACTCGGCCACCACGAGCCACTGGATCTCGGTTCCTATAGGTTCCTGCGGGTTCCTTAGGGTTCCTTCGGGTTCCTTCGGCTTCCTTCGGCTTCCTTCGGCTTCCTTCGACATCCTTGCGGCTTCCTTCGGCTTCCTTCGTTTTCCTTCGGCTTCCTTGCGGGGTCCTGCGGGCGGGGAAGGTGTTCGGGCGTGGGAGGCGAAGGCGCTCAAGGGCGGCTGAGGGAAGGGCGTGAGAGCGGATGAGCCCCGACGGCGCCGCGCTCCCGCCTCGTGTAGAGCACCGTGTCCATCATGCTGAGGCTCTGCACGATGGTTTCGTCCCGAGAGACCCACTCGGCTAACTCCTCCAGGGTGATGGCGCCGTCCTGGTTCCTGTCGATCAGCTGCAACGAGGGGAAAATGGGGTTCAGGGTGGGTTCCGCGTCGATTAAATCAACTTCGGTGAAATTTGATTAATAATATGGATGATTTAATTACGGTTCCTTAACCAACTTCCCTGTTAGAGGCTATGGCAATATTTGGTGAGTAGAGTAATGGTTGGATTGATATGGATTAAGAGTTGAGATCATCGGTCTTATGATTATAGCCAAACATGCATGCGTACATACACACACGCATACAAACATGCACACACACACACACACACTACATCCCCCCTCCTTCCCTCCCTTCTTCTCCCTCCCCCTCTATTCCCCCCTACCTCCCTCTCTTCCACCCTCCCTCTATCCCTCCCCCCTCCCCACTCCTCCTCCCCTCCCTCCCAGCTTCCCTCTATCCCTCCTACCCACCTTCCCCCTCCCTCCCACCCTCCCCCTCCATCCCTCCCGCCTCCCACCACCCCTCCCCCACCACCCCTCCCCCACCACCCCTTCCTCACATGAAAGATCTTCTCCACATGCTCCTTGGCGGACGTCTCCTCCACCTGCGGCTCGGTGGAGCGGCCCATCATCTCGTAGATGGCGCTGACGACGTCCACCATCTCCGCCTTGGTGATGAGGCCGTCGTTGTTCACGTCGTAGAGGCCGAAGATCCACTGCAGCTTCTCCTGCGTCGTGCCTCGGGACACCGTCGACAACGCTGCGAGGAACTCCTGCGGAAGGCGACGCGGCAGAGAATTTTTTTTAAATAAATCCTGCGGGAGGTAGAATTGCGATGTCCAAGTGACGTTGATTTTGCACAGTGATCTTGATAGTAAGAAGTTGTAATAAGATGACGGTATACCGGGAATAATTGTGAAATAAAGAAATTTGCAACAATTGTTATAAAATCACGATGAATATCAGTGTTCATTAGAGTCAAGTGTTACAACGTGGTGTCATTATGACTGGCGGAATCATTTGTTTTCTTAAAAGCTTTTTTTATTTCAGACGAAATTAACGGGTTAATCTGAAAAAAAAAAAACATTCATCCTTACTTTATTCTCTATGATTATAATCTGTGTGTGTTTGTGTGTTTGTGTGTGTGTGTGTGTGTGTGTATGTGTGTTTGTATGTGTATACGTGTGTGTGAGTATATGTAAATATGTATTCGCGTGCGTGTGTGCATGTATGCTTATACGCATGCATACGAACGTATCTACACACATATTCACATACAGACCGACAACCAGAGACACAAATAAACACACAAACACCTACACACCTTCTTCTTCTCCAGCTGCTTAAGCCTTATTAACTCCTTACCTCGAAGCTGATCTGTCCCTGGGTGTTCTGCGTGAATGTCTTGAACACGTAGTGCGCATAATGCGTGGCGTCTGCGAACGAGGCGAGGCAAGGTGTCATTATACAGGTTGGATACATAATTGCGTTTCGTATACGTTATACTGTATAAGCTTAATTTATGGTTCTCTTTGCGTGTGTGTTATATATGTATATATCTATATATATATTTATATATATATACATATATCTATATATACATATATATAAATTTATATATAGATATTACATATATAACACACACGCAAAGAGGTCCATAAATTAGCTTATACAGTATAACGTATACGAAACGCAATTATGTATCCAACCTGTATAATGACACCTTTCCTCGCCTCGTTCGCAGACGCCACGCATTATGCGCACTACGTGTTCAAGACATTCACGCAGAACACCCAGGGACAGATCAGCTTCGAGGTAAGGAGTTAATAAGGCTTAAGCAGCTGGAGAAGAAGAAGGTGTGTAGGTGTTTGTGTGTTTATTTGTGTCTCTGGTTGTCGGTCTGTATGTGAATATGTGTGTAGATACGTTCGTATGCATGCGTATAAGCATACATGCACACACGCACGCGAATACATATTTACATATACTCACACACACGTATACACATCACAAACACACATACACACACACACACAAACACACACCACACAAAAAATAACAAATAAAAACACACAAAAAAAAAAACA
>NC_051393.1:52345361-52362861 GCF_015228065.2 Penaeus monodon | reverse complement strand
AGAGATGACCTGGCGTGATCATCAAAATCATCATGTTATAAATGTAGCAGATCATTGTTATGCCTCATAATCAATTTACATTATAATCGTCATTAAACAAATCAGGTGAGTGTTCGGACTTGTTTAAAAAAACGCAACGGAATCTGCCACCGGGACGCTTTCTCAATTCTGGTAATGATCACCGAAATATGAGCTCATTCTCAGCCACACACCACACACATACATAGTATGTATATTGCATATATACATACATATCATACACACACACACACACACACCACACACACCCACACCACATATATATTTAATTATATATATATATATATATTTATATATAATTATAATTATATACTATATATATATTATATATACATAATATACTAAAATATAATATATATATATATATAGATCTATATAATATTATTATATTATTATTATATATGTGTGTGTTGTTGGGTCGGGTGTGTGTTTTGTGTTGGTGTGTGTGTGGTGTGTGTAGTTGTGTGTTGCTGGGTGTGTGTGTGGTTTGTGGTTGTTTGTGTGTTTTCAAACCGGTAAGGTTAGGTTCATGTTTTGAGGCCGCCCGGTGGTCACTGCAGGAATGATACGTAATTGTAGTTTTAATGTGGATTGATCTTGGAGTGAAGTACGTGGTAGGGTCCCCAGTTCCTTTTCCACGGAGGAGTGCCGGTCCGTGTTAACCGTTTTAGGTTAATCTTTCTCTATATTTATCCGGCCTGAGACCAGGCACTGAATGATTGATGTTGGTAGGCAAAATGATCTGACAACATGCATGCATGCAACGTACGCGCGCGGCATGTAGGCATGTATGCGCGCCCACACACATACACACACATACATACATATAAGTACATACATACATTTACATACATACATACCATACAACCATACATTTACATATTATATATATATATATATATATATATATATATATATATATATATATATATATATTATATAGTACATGTGTGTGTGTGTGTGTATGTGGTTTATGTAGTGCGCGCATACAGGCATACATGCGGCGGCAGCGTACGTGCATGCATTGCATGTGTGGTACAGGAGCATTTTGCTTACCCAAACTAATCATTATCGCTTGTCAGGCCCCGTTACCGGCGTCGGAGAACGAGCATCGTTCGGGTCATTACTTACACGGGATCCTTGCAGATGCCAATTTATACTCAGGATTCGTATTTCCAATTGTTTATTGATACGGTGGCAGACCCGGTGGCAGTGTCATTAAGGTATAATAGCAGTGGTAATTTATAATTGGCTATTGGCTGTAGGAATAGTAATTATTATTACAGTAGTGGAGCGGGGTAGTAATACCGTAGCAAGTAGTAGGTATACAGTAAGGCAGTAATAGTAGTGTAGTAGTTATAGTAGTAATAAATTGTAATAGTTGGTATATTAGTGGTAGTATTAGGCTTTAACTATATAAAACAGTAGTTCAGTAGTATGGTAGAGTGGTTAGTAGGTGTATAGTAGTGGATTTATTAATATTTACGAAGTTATTTTATAGCAATAAAAGATAATACGTAGTTGTTGTATTATTATTGTGTTGTTTACTGATGCTGCATCTCCCTTGATCACCGGACTGACATTATTCCATGTTTTTTTTTTTTTACCCAAATGCTGTATTTCGTTGCAACGCATTAAAATCTTTTGCAATTCACGAACTGTGGTGGGCATAAAACTAACCGAAAAAAAAAAAAAACAACTAATGTAAACTACACTATTACATTCATATCAGCTGATGGCTTTATCAGGATAATGAAACCTTCCCTAGTGCTGCTATCCAGGTTTCTTTTTTTTGTTAATTCTTATGGACAGATACCAACAACCATGAATACTCTATAATTAAAACGGACACAAAACAAACAAACCAAACAAAACAAACAAACAACCAAAAAACTTAAATGGTACTTTACAAAAAAAAAATGAAAATAAAAAAAACGTAAGATACATTTCGACAAGGACTCTGTGTGAAAATTCATTCCACCGTTGTTTATAAACAGCAAAAATATTTTCACTTGTAAAATATTCAAACCACGTATTTTCTTTTTTAATCAAAACGAAACGTATCCAAAACAAACAGAAACTGTGCTCATTTCTGGAATTATTTAAGAGGCCACTTGAGCCACGATGGAAATTAGGAAACACCACATAGCCTCTTGAACCTCTGGTTCGTGAAAAACCATTAAAGAAATGAGCAAAATTTGATAGAAAACTTCCACGTAGAATTATCAGATTGATAACACTTAAGAGTAATGATAATAATAATGATACTTAATAATAGCAAAAATAATAATGGATAATTAAATAATAATAATAGCAATATTAGTGATTATGATGGATGATAATGATAATAATGATAATAATAATGAAAATGATAATGATAATTATAACTATGATAATGATAATGATATATGATTGAGGATTGATTGATTGATTGATTGTCGATGATGATGATGGATGATGATGCATGATTGATGCATGAGATGCTGATGGATGGATGGATGATGATGAGGTTGATGGATGGTTGCTAATAATAATAGTTAATAAATTAATAATAATAATAATAAATAATAATAATAATAATTCTATAATAATAATAATGATATCTGATAATAATAATTTACGCTGATGATAAGGGAAAGGTGATGATGACAAACCGATGATGGAAATGAAGATAAAAAATCATAAGGAACATCGTGTTAACAACAACAACAACAAAAAACAAAACAACAATAACAACAACAACAAACAACAACAAACAAACAAACAAAAAACTAACAAAGCTAATAATAAATAAAACAATGACAATGAGTTACACCCTTCCTCCCCGCACCTCATCGGAACCCCCGCATTCTTCCTGAGAGGTCATACCAGGTCACCAGCTGGCATTTAAACTGACCTCTCATATGACACTCATATCATTTCATGGAGCTTCCTTAAAGGGAAATTTTTAGGTGCTCAGTATCTCGCGTACTTAAAAACGAAAAAGGGGTAGAGAAAAAATAGATAAAAAAAGCATTGTAGAAATAAAAAAATATTATACATACATATAGTGTGTAATATATTATTACATTATATTATGGAATATATATATATATATATATATATATATTTATAATAATATCTATATATTATATTATAGAGATATAATATATATTATATATATACACAGATATATTTTTTCATATTTACAAATATATACATATATACATATAACGTGTGGTCGTATGTGTATTTACACACCCACACACACACCACACACACACACCACACACACAACCAAAATAATATATATTTATACACACAACACACACACCAAAACACAAACACACCAACACAACAACAACACACACACACACACCACCACACACACACCACACACACCAACACACAACATATATATTTATATATATATATATATTAATTTGATATAATATTATAATATATATTTATATATTTTTTTTTTTTTTTTTTTTTTTTTTTTTTTTTTTTTTTTTTTTTGTTGTGTGTGTGTGTGTGTGTGTGTTGTGTGTGTGTGTGTGTGTGTGTGTGTGTGGTGGTGGGGTAGTGTGTTTGTGTGTGTGTGTGTCGCACTGGTGTGGAGAGAGAGGGTGGGAGAGAGAGGAGGAGGGGACTTGGCGAACCCTATGGAGAGAGAGCTATAGGGGACTGGACGAGGAGAGGAGAGAATGAGATGGAGGAGGAGAGGAGAAGAGCGAGTGCCGGAGAGGACGAGCCGAGCGGAGAGTTTAACGGAGGCGGACCGATGATGGGACGACGTGACGATGGGGGGGAGTGTTTCGACGGAACGAAGGAGGAGAGAAAATAGAGCGGGAGAGGAGAGAGAGATACAGGACAAAATAGAAAGAGATAGAGAAACAGGCAGCGAGGCATACAAAGGGAGGAAAGATAGACAATTCTAGGGAAAAAACAGAGAGGGAAAGGACAAAAGAGAAAAGACAAAAACCCGCCACAAAACATTTTACAGGACAAACCACACAGGGACAAGGACAGACCAAACACCACCAAACAACAGACAAAGAAAAACATAAGCTTCAAAAATACAAAACAGACACACAAAGAGGAGAAAAAAGGGACACACACACACCACACCAACACACACAACAACACACACAGACCCACACACACCACACACAAACCCACAACACACACCCACACACCACACACACACCACACACCACACACACACACAACTAAGACCCAGGGACTCCTTTCAGTGTACAGGAACACGAAGGAAAATTAGCACGTGAAGCGCGAATTTGAACCCAATGTAAGCAGGGATGGCACGACGCTGGACCCTCATGGTGGCCCTCGATCGAGTGAGAATCTGGGAGCAGTTAAGGAAAAAACCCGTCGTTGCTTTTGGAAATGGCCGTAAAAGCAGGATGGAGTGGAGGAACGTCAGGGTTTGCCGTTGACAGTTAGAAAAAAGGAGGGGAGACGGAAACAAATTACGTTTAGTGTCCGTGTCCCTTTTTTTTATTCTTTATTTTTTTTTGGTGATTTTTGAAACGGGGTTTTTAGCCTTTTTTCTTTTTATTTTCTTTTAAGTTTTTGATGTGAGGTATTAGTTTTAAAGTGGGAAGAAAGAACAAGAATCAATCACCTAATTATCTAAAAAAAAAAAAAAAAAAAAAAAATCTTTGGATATAAACGAAAGCAGAAAAAAATCCAGCTGATGTATTTACCAATAGATGGCATGACGATCGCATAAAAAAATATATATTTTTTTTACATGATAGGAATAGAAACTTTCCTCTCTTTTTTATATAGATTTAGGCACCAACACTTTAAAATAACTTACGTTTTAGCAACATTAAAAAAAAAAATCTGATTTTTAAAACTTTTTAGAACAAACTGCCGTGCATAATAAAATGTCAAAAAAAAACTATTGGCTGGGAAGACGCCGAGAAATTATTTAAACTATCTTATGGCGGAGTTTTTAAGCCAAGAAAAAAAATCGTATAGATAACTGAATTATTCATTTTCATATCTATTTACACTGCTATATATTAATTATATTTATCTATAATTGAAATGTGAATTTTGATAATGATGGTGAAGATAATGGTGATGATGGTGATGGTGGTGGTGATAATAATAATGATAATTATAATAATAATAATTATAATAATAATAATAATAATAATAATAATGATAATATAATAATTAATAATAATAATGATAATAACCAAAATGAATGATAATAATGGATAATAATGGATAAAGTTAAAATATTAATAAATAAATAATAAATAAATTTAAATAATAATAATAATAAATACTAATAAGAATAATAATAATAATTAATAATATTAATAATATTAATAATAATTGATGATGGATAAACAATAAATGCGATTAATAATAATAATAACAGTTAATAATTATAATAATAATAAATAATGTATGGATGGTGATGATAAACAATAATTAACACGGGTAATATAAATATTGATGTAAAATACTTTATTATTATCAGTTTATCAATAAAAAAAAACAATAATATTCTCCAAAAATCATATAATTATATATAATATAATATATATATATATATTATATATAATTATATTATGATATATATATTATATATATATATATTTATATAGTATATATTATACGTATGGCAGAAAAGGACACATACGTCACAAAATAATTTACTAATATTTTTTGCTGAATTAAGTATTTCAAATATTTCCAATTTAATAAATACAAAAAAACACCATTTAAATATAAAAAGGCAATAGGACACAAAAAAAAAAAATATGAATGAATATAAACAGGTGAATTAACAACAAACAAACAACAACAACAACAACAACAACAACAACAAAAAACAAAAAACACCAAACACAACAAACAACAACAAACAACAAACAACAAACAACAACAAACAAACAACAAACAACAAAACAAAAACAACAACAAACAACAAACCAACAACAACAAACAAACTATTAGACAACAAAACAACAAAAATACAGACGAATTGGATAAAAGGAAGAGAAAGACAGAAAAAAAAAACATTGGGAATAAGAAGAGGTACAGGAGAGAAGAGAGACAGAGAAAGAAATGGGAAAGGAAAGAGAGAGAGAGGAAGATAGACAGAGACATGGGAAAGAAAGAACAGAGAGAGAGAAGGACGAGGAAGCAGTGGGACAGAGAAAAGAAGGAAAAGGGGGAGGAACGGAAGGGAGAGAGAGGAGAAAGAAAGAGAAACAGAGTGGGAAATGGGGGAAGACAGAGGAAAGAAGAGACGAGAGAGAGATGAGAGGACAGGACAGAGAAAAAGGGAAAAGGAGGGAGGGAAGAGAGAGGAGAGACGAGGATGGAAGAGACTGGCGAGGCGCAAAGAGTGAAGACTTTTGGGGAAGAGAGATAGGAGGAATGGGATTTAGAGATGTGGAGGAGTTGACAATCGAGATAGAGAGAGAATGTGTGAGGGAGAGGAGGAGCGTGAGATGGATTGACAGCGGGAGCGGAAGAGAGAAGGACAGAGAGAGGGAGAAGCAGAGATCGAGAGAGAGGCGAGGGTGAACATGTGGAGGAGACGCGAGAGGATGGGAGAAGAGGAGGAGGAGAGAGGAAGAGAGACGAGAGAGAAGGGGAAAGAGAGGAGAGAGGGGGAAAGCAATTTAATTAAGGCCGGACTTGCCATTCTTTAATCATCCGCTCTGTCTTACAATGAAAACAGTGTTATGTATGTATGAGCACATCTACGCGTATACCACACATTTAACACACAACAACATTCACACACAACAGCTAGCTATTTCTCTCTTCTGTATTTTATTTTACTATTTTTTATCTATCTATCTATCTATCTGTCTATTCCATCTATATTATATGCCTATCTATATTCAATATATATCTACACACACATACATAACACACACACACACCACCCCACGCACACACACACACACACACACACACAAATCACCACACCAACACACACAAACACCCACAAACACACACACACACACCCACACACACACACCACACACACACCCCACACACAGCATACACCACACACCACCACACACCACCACACACGTGTGTGTGTGTGCTGTGGTGTGGCTTAAGCATTGACTGGCCCATTAGAAGCGGCCAGGCAACGCTGTTGCAGGCACCACAAACCAACTTCATCGTGTGCAACAAACCAGGACACACCATTGCAATTGATCACAATGTCACTAACGGGATGTTGGCAAGGGCTCCCCTTCCGCTCGGCAATGAAAAAAAGGAGTGGGACCTTTTGCCCCTTTGCAAACAAGCGCAGGTGGACCGTTAAAAAAACCACACGCGCGCTTGGGGGGACGTTCCTTATGGAGGGTTTTATTTGCTTCTTAAGGGTTGCTTGCGATAGATAAAAATTCGGGAAAAAAAAAAAAAAAGAAAAAAAAAAAAGATAAACCATGAAAATAAATAAACAAAATTAGATAATGAATAAAAAAAATGTCTGTAATTTTGGAATGTTATCAATTCGAATCATCTCTCTTTCCATTTAATTTAATTCAATTTTGTTTTTTATTAATATCATTATATCTTTTCAGTATAATCATTATTTTTTTTCACACCTCGTTTATGAGAGGAACATTTAATTCATCTATACTTGATATACTTATTCTTGGAACCAATTAATATTAATTCATTATCATCATTACTATCATCACCATCATTATTATTATCTTGGTATAATCATCATCATCATCATCATCATCGCACCATCCTCATTATCACCATTATCATCATTCTTATCCTTATCATTCATCATCATCCACTAATTCAAATTATAATCATCATCATCTTATCATTATCCCGACTTTTATCATTACTACCATTACTATTATCTCTGTTATCACCATCATTCTCATCATTATTATCATCATCATCACCATCACCCCTAACCCTTCCACTCCCCTTTCTGCTAATGCTTACTTGATTCCTTCATCCACTTCCGAAATTAATTTTGCGAAGTGCTCTCTGGGTTGCCTTGGGGATCTGGGCCCCAGGGCCGGATTGCCGAGAGGGAGGGGAGGGAGGGGGAGAGGGGGGAGGGGAGAGTGAGGGAGGGTGAGGAGAAGCGAAGGGAGGGAGGGGAGGGAGGGAGGGGAGAGGGAGAGAGAGAGAGGGAGGGGGAGCCGAGAGGGAGGGAGGAGAGGGGAAGGGAGGAGGGGAGAGGTGAGAGAGAATGAGAGAGGGAGGAGAGGAAGGACGGGGACGAGGAGAGGGTAGGGAGGGAGGAGGACGATGAGAGAGGAGAGAGCGGGAGGGGAGGGAGGGAGGGAGGGGAGGGTAGGTGAAGGAGACGGGAAAGGGGGGAGGGAGGAAGGAAGGAGGGGAGAGAGGGAGGGAGCGAGAGGGGAGGGGAGGGGGAGGTGGGACTCGAGGGAGGGAGGGAGGGGAGGAGGGAAGAGGGGAGAGGGAATAAGGAGGGAGAGGGAGACAGAGAAGAGGGAGGGAGGAATGGGAGGGAGGGAGGGGAGAGAAGAAGAAAAGAGAGAGAGAGTGGAGAAGAGAGAGAGACGACCGAGACTGGAAGAGACGAAGAGATAGCTATGATGATCGAGAGGAGGAGATCGGAAGACGAGAGTCGAGCAAAGATGGGAGATTCGGGAAGGAAGGACGAGATGAGGAGAGATTGAGAGGGAGTAGACATGGAGAGGAGGAGTGGAGAGGAGGGACGAGGAGGGAGGTAGAGGGGAGAAGAGGGTCAGGAACCCAGACAGAGAGAGAAAGACGAGAAAGGAGGCGAGAGGAGAGAGGAAGAGACGGAGGAGAGAGAGAAGGTAGAGAGGTAGAGAGACGAGAGAAAGAGAGAGAGAGGGAGGAGACGCGGATGGGGAGAAATATGGAGAGGACGAGAAGAGAGAGAGGGAGAGACGAGAGAGGAGAGAGAGAGAGAGAGATCGACGAGCGGAAATCGTGGGAGGGAGGGAGGAGAGGGGATCCGACGGTAGCGTGACGACGGAGAGGGACCGAGGAGGAGAGGAGAGAAGGACGGCGAAGGGAGGGAGGGGAGAAGATGGGGAGAGGGAAAGGAGGGGAAGAGATATGATGAGAGAGAATAGCCAGAGGGAGAGAAAGTAGAGGAGGGAGAGAGACCAGAGAGGTAGAGAGAGGAAAAGGGAGGCAGGAGGATGAGAAGCCATGCTCCGGGCGGAGGAAGGCGAGTTGGGTGACTGGGAATTTACGCGTGGGAGGGTTGAGAGGGAAGAGACGAGAGGGAGATGAGAGAAGAGACGAAGGGAGGGAGACGAGAGAGGAGAGAGAGAGAGGATGAGCGGGAGAGACGAAGGGGAGGGACTTTTGACAGAGAGAGGAGGAGGACGTGGAGGGAGCCGGAGACGGGAAATCGTCAAGTCCGGGGGGAGAACGAGGTGGGGAAAGCCGGAGATTGGGAAGGGACGGGAGTCAAGGGGGGAGGGAACGGAGATATGGGAGAACGGGAGGAAGGATAGAGGGTTAGAAGGGAAGGACGGAGCGTGGGAGAGGGAGAAAGGAGGGGGAAATGGGAGATTTTGAGAGAGAAAAGGGAAAAGAGAGGGAGAGGAGAGAAGACGCTTTGATAGGGAAAAAGGGAGGGGAGGGTAAGGGGGAAGGGGAGGGGAGGGGGGAAGGGAAAGGGGGATGAAGGGAGGGAGGGGAGGGGGGAAGCGGAGGGAGGGGAGGGAGGGTTTTTTTTTTTTGTAGTTTGGGCGGGGAGGGGAGGGGGGGAGGAAGAAGGGTTTTTTTTTTGGGAGGGAGTGAGGGAGGGGAAAGAAGAAGGAGGGAGGGGAGATGATGAGAGGAGAGATTAAATAAAAATTTAAATAGATTAGATAGATAGGGAACGGGGGGAAATGAAGAGGGAGAAAGCGAAGGCAAAAAAGGAAGGAGGAGAGGAGAAGAGGGACGAGAGATGGAGGAGGATGAAGGAAGGAGAGAGGGGATGAATCGGAGGACTGTGGGGGGGGGGAGGAGGGACCGTGAAGGGGAGGGAGAGAGGGAGGAGAGAGAGGGAGGAGGGAAGAGGGTAGAGAGGAGGGAGAGGGAGGGAGAAGAGGAGGAGGGGAGGAATGAGAGAAGATGAGAGAAGGGGAGAAGGGGAAGGGAGGGGGAAAAAGGGGACAGAAAAAGTGAAAGAGATGGGAGAGATGAGAAGGATAGGGATGAAGGGGAGGATCGGATAGGAGAGAGAGGAGAGGAGATGAAGGAGGTGAAGAGAGAGGGACGGGGGACGAGAGAGGAGGGAGTGAGAGAGGGAGGGGGGAGAGCGACGGAGGTAGGGAGAGAACGAGAGGAGGAAAGAAGGAAGAGAGGAGAAGGCGGAGAGGGAGGGGAGAGGGAGGACGGGGGTCGGGAGAGAGGAGGACGACCAGGGAACGAGAGGGGGAGGGAAGAGGAGGAATGAGGGGGCGGAGAGAGAGAGAGAAGAGAGGAGGAGAGAGGGAGGAGGCGAAGGGAAAGATGGAGGTGAGGGAGGGATGAGAGGGGGGAGAGGGGGGATGGAGGAGAGGACGTCGAAGAGGGGAGATGACGAGAGAGGAGGAGGAAGGGGAGGGTATGGGATAAGAGGGGGGAGAGAGAGGGGACGATGAGATAGGAGAGAGACGAAGGAAGGATAGAGAACGAGATGGAGAGACGGGGATTGGAGAATACGGGACGGAGGGGAGGGCGAAAGGGAGAGCGGAGGAAGGAGGAGGTAAGGGGAAGGGAGGAGAGGAGAGAAGACGAGAGAAGAGGGGGTAGACTAGAGAGAGAAGGGAAGAGACGATGAGGCGAAAACCGAGGGATGGAGGGGAAGGAAGGGGGAACATGGGGGTGAAGGGGGGAAAAGGGAAAGGGGGAAGGGGGCAAAAGGTGGAGGGGAGGGAAGGGAAGGGGGGGGGAAAAAAAGAAAAAAGTGAGGGGGGAAGGAGAGAGAGGAGGATGAGGGAGGGAAGAGGGGGGGGGGGGGAGGGGTGGACGGAGAGAGGTCGGCTAAAAAAAAGGAGGGCAGAGAGAGAGGCAGAGATAGAGAGAGAAGGAGGGGACGAAGGGAGGAAGAGAGAGGGAACTGAGGGGTCGGAGGAGGAGATATAGGACGAGAGAGAGGAGTGATCGAGAGGAAGAGGAATTGCACAGGAGATGGAGAGGAGAAGGAAGAGGACGGTGGGGGGGGGAGTCTTGGAAGGCGACGAGAGAGGACAAAGGGGGGGGGGGGGAGGGGGACGTGAAGGGAGGGGAACAGGGGGGGGGGGAGGCGGAGGGGATAAGATGGAGGAAGAGGAGGACGGGAGGGAAGAGGGAGAGGGAAGATGATGGAGGCGGAAGGGAGAGAGAGGGAGAAAGGGGGAGAGAGAGAGGGACGAGATGACGGAATGGGAGTAGGGGGAGAGAGAAGAGAGAAAAAGAGAGAGAGGGAAGAGGGAAGGGGAGGAGAAGGGAGAAAGGATTTTTTTTTTTTTTCTTTTTTGGGAAGGAGAGGGAGGGAGGAAGGGGAGACGGAGAAAAGAGGGGACGGGGACGGAGGGACTGGGAAGGAGGGGAGAATGAGGGAGGGGATGGAGAAGAGAAGGGACGGGGTGGGAGGACGAGAAAGGGGGGAGGGGGGAGAGGAAGAGAGAGAGAGGGGGAGAAGAGGACTCGAAGAGAGAGAGAGAGGGGGAAAAAGCGGAAGGAGGGGGGAAGAGAGGGGAGAACCAGGGGGGGGGGCGAGGGAGGAGGGGGAAAAAGGGGGAGGGGAGGGAGGGGAGGGGGAAGGGGAGGGGAAAGAAGAGGAGGAGAGAGGAGGAGGGGAGAGACGAGAGAGAAGGGAGGGAAGCGGAGGGAGAGGGGATTGAAGAGATCGAGAGGGGAGAGGGAGAATTTGCAGCATGGGAGTGAGGGCAGGAGAAGATGATCCGGGGAGGAGAGAGACGAGAGAGGGGAGAGACGCGGGACGGGGTGGGAGGGAAGGGACGAGGATGCCGAGGAGGAGGAGAGGATGGAGAGAGGAATGATGAGGGAGGAAGGACGAGAGAGGAGGGAAAGAGGAACGAGAGGGAGGAAAAAGAGCAGGATGAGGGAGGGGAGGGAGGGAGAGGTGGGAGGAGAGGGGGATGAGATAGGGAGAAGAGGGAGGAGGAGGAGGGGGGGGAGAGACGAGGGGAGGGAGAAAGGAGGGAGGGGGGAGAACTGGAGGAGAGGAGGAGAGGAGGAGGGGACGGACGGAGAGAGAGAGGAGAGTGAGATAGGGGGAGACGAGAGAGGAGAGAGAGAGGGGTGGAGAGAGAGAGAGAGGGGAGAGAGGAGAGAGAGAGAGAGAATAGAAAGAGAGCGAACGAAGAGGAGAGAGACAGGAGGGGGAGGGGGAAGGGAGGGAGGGAAGGAGGGAAAAGGGTAAAAGAGAGATGGAGAGAGAGATCGAGGAGGAGATGGAGAGAGAGGAGTGGGAAGGGAAGCATGAGAGTAGGGACGAGGAGGGGGTGAGAGCGGATCGATCAGGGGAGGGGGGAGAGAGGGGGGACGGGAGGAGAGAAGAAGAGGTCTGGGTGGGGGGGAGGGGAGACAGGGAGAGTGGGGGAGGGAAGGGGAGAAGGGGAGGAGAGAGGGACGAGGGAGAGAGGAGAAGGGACAGGAACGGGAAGGAGAGCGAGAAGGGGAGGAGAGGAAAGAGGGGGACCCAGGGGGGGGGAGAGGGGAACGAAGGGAGGGAGAGGGAGGGAGGGAAAAAAAGGGAGGGAGGAGGAAGGGAGACGAGGAAGAGAGAGATGAAAGCAGGAGAGAGAACGAAGAGAGAGGACGGGGAGGAGGGACGGGAGGAGGAGGAGGGAGGGCGGGGAGAGAAGGAGGAGAGGAGAAGGAGAAGAGAAGGGGGGGAGTACGACGGGAGGGAGAGGAGGGACAGCCGGGAGGACCGAGAGGGAGGAGAAACGGAGGGAGAGAAGAGGGGGAGATGGAAGTGAGACGGGAGAGACGGGGGAAGAGAGAGAGAGAGAGAAAAGGCCGGGGGAAGGGAGAGGGGGGCCAGGGGGGGGGGAGAGGAGAGGGAATGGGGGAAGGGCGGGGGGGGAGGGGGGAGGGAAAAAAGAGAGAGAGAGGCCGAGGGAGGAAGAGAGACAGAGGAGGGAACAGGGGGGGGGGAGGGGGGAAGGGGAGGGTAGGGAGGGAAGGGAAAGAGAGGAGAGCGATGGGAGGAGGGTGGGAAGGAGGAGGGAGAGGGGGGAGGGGAATTGGAGGAGAGAGGGATGGAGGGTAAGATGAGAAGACGGGATGAGCAGAACCGACGGGAACGGAAGAAACGGGAGAGAGGGGGGGCGGGAGAGGGTTGAGGGAGAGAGAAGATCTGGTGGCTGAGTCGAGAAGAGGGAGAAGGATGCCGATGAAGAAGGGGGGAAAGAAGAGACGGTGGGGCGGGGGAGGGAGGCAAGGCGTATGGGCACAACGGGGGATGGGGGGACGACTGACGAGAGAGAGAGAGAGGAGGGGGAAGGGAGGGAGGGGGGGAGGGGAGAGGGGGGGAAAAAAAAAGAGAGGAGAGGGAAAAGAGAGGAGACGACGAGGAGGAGAGGAAGACATGACGAGCGAGGAGGGGGGAGGGAGGAGGGGGGAGGGGAGAGGGAGGATGAAGAAGAGGGAAGGCTGGAATGGGGGAGAGAGCCAGGGGGGTGAGAGAGAGAGAGGACGGGGAGAGAGGCGGATTGAGCGAGGGGAGCGGGGGAACGGAGAGTTTTTGAGGGATCAGGGAGCGGGAGGAAGGAGGAGAGGAGGAAAAGAGGAGAGGAGAGAAAAAATGGAGGGGGAGAGGGAGGGACAAAGGTAGGAAGTAAAAAAGGAGGAAAGGAATAGGAGATTTAGAGGAGAGGAAGGAGGGAGAGAGAGAGGATAGAGGGGGGAGAGGGGAGAGGAGAGAGTCGAATGGAGAGGGAGATACGAGGAGGGGGGGGGAGGGAGGGGGGGAGATGGATGAGGGGCCACAGGAGAGAGGGGATTTTGAGTGAGAAGGGATGAGGAGGAGAGGGGGGGAGGAAGGAACGGTATAGAAGGAGGGGAGGGATGGGAGGGTGACACGCGAAGAAGGACGGAGAAAGAGGAGACATGAAGAGAGTACGATGACCGAAGGAGAAGGGGGGGGGAGGGGAGGAAGGAGACGAGACCGGGAGAGAGGGAGATGGACTGAATGGAGGGGGGGGGGGAGAGGAGGAGAAGGGGGGGGGCAGGATGGGGAGTGGAGAGGAGGGGGGGGGGGGGGAAAAAAAGACGGAAGAGGGGAGAGGAGGAGAGATGAGAGAGGGAGGAGGTGGCGAGGGGAGAGAGAAGGGGACCAGGGGGGGAGGAAGGTGAAGGGGAAGGGGATGGGTGAGAGATGGGAGGAGAGGAGAGAGAGAGCGAGTAGGAGGGAGGGAGAGGGGAGGAGGAGGAGGAAAGGATGGGGTGAGAGAGTGAGACGGAGAGAGGAGGATTGATTGTGTGAGTGAGGAGGGGGAGGAGGCGAGGGAGCGAGGGGGGAAGAGGGAGGGGATGGTGAAGGTTCGGGAAGAGGGGAAGAGAGAGAGAGGAGATGAGGAGGGAGGGGGGAGACGAGAAGGGGAGGCGAAGGGGGAGGAGGAGGGGGAACAGCAGGGGGGGGGGTGGAGAGGGGAAGGGAGGAGGGGGGGAGGGGGAGGGAAGGGGGAAAGGAAGGGAGAGAGAGGGAGAGGAGGGGGGAGAGGGAGAGATGGGAGGGGAGATTCGGAGGGGGATAGAGAGGGGGGTCTTTTTTTTTTAGGGAGGGGGAGAGAGAGCGAAGGAGAGAGGAGGGGAGTAGAAAGGAGGGAGGAGAGTGAGAGGAGAGGGGAAAAAGAGAGGAGAGAAAGGTAGTTTGAAGAGAAAGAGGAGAGAGGGATGAAGAGAGAGGAGAGGAGTGGATCAAGAGAGGGAGGGTGGAGAGAGGAGGAGAGGGAGAGATAGATGGTGAGGGGGGGGACGGAAGGAAAGAGAGTGAGAGAGAGGAGAGCGGGAGATGAAGGGGGGGAGGAAGGAAAAGGAGAGAGCGAGGAGAGAGGAGGGAAGAGGGAGTGAGAAAGGACCAGAGGGGAGAGGATGATTGAATTTCGAGAGGTAAGATTCGAGGAGAAGGGTACAGGGTGAGGGGAGGAGAGGAGAGGTGTTAGAGCGAGAGATGAGGAAGAGATGAGAGAGGGAGAAAAGGGAAAAAGTATGGAGGAGGAACAGAGAGAGAGGGGGAAAGAGGGAGAGAAAAGAGGAAAAAGCGGGGGAGAGAGCGAAGAGAATGGGATAGAGGGAAGACCGAGAGAGAGAGAGTGGAGAGAGAGATTGAGAAGGGGGAGGGGGGAGGGAGAGAGGTTGGTTGGAGGGGAGGAGGGAGCGAGGGAATGCTAGAAGGAAGGGGGAGAGGAGAGAAGGGGGGGAGGGGAGATTAGAGGGAGGGAGGAAAGGGAGGCGGAGGAGGGAGAGAGGGGAAAACGGAGAAGAGGAAAGGAGAGAGAGAGACAAAAGGGGGAGGAGATGAGGGAGGGGACGAGGGGGGAGAGAGAGAGGGAGAGTGAGGAGACGGGAAGGAGACAGAGGGGGATAGGGCTAGGCGGGGAGGGAGGACGGAGGAGGGGAGGGGGGCGTCGAGGGGGATTGGGGGGGAGTAAGGGAGAGGAGAGGGGAGAGAGGGGAGACGGGGGGGAGAGGAGGAGAGGTGAAGGAGAGGAGAGTGGCGGGGAGGGAGAGAAGGAGAGGATGAGGGAAAAAGAGACGAGAGACAAAAAGAAGGGAGGGAGAGGAGAGAGACGAGAGGGGGAGAGGGATGAGTGGAGGGGGATGGATTTGGGAGGGAGATGAAGAGGGGAGGGGAGCCCCGGGGGATGGATGGGGGGGGGGGGCGACAATCGAATAGAAGTTGGGGGGGGGGGAGGGTGAGTGAGGGGGGCGTCGAGAGAGGAGAGATTCTGCGGTGAGAGGAGAGGAGGAGGATGGAGGGGGAGACAGGGAGAGGAGAGAGACGAGGAGAGGAGAGGAAAGGGATGGAGGAGAGAGAGAGGAGAGAAGAGGGAGGGGGAGATGAGAGAGAGACGAGAGAGATGGAAAAGAGAAAAGAGAGGAGCGAGAGAAAAGGAGAGGAAAGAGAGAGAGAGAGGAAAGGACGAGAAGAGGGAGGAGAGAGACGAGAGGACACGAGGGGAGGGAGGGAGCTCCTCGATGGGACAGATCTTTTGGGTGAGAGAGAGGCCGAGAGATGAGTGAGAGAGAGAGAGAGAGAGGAAGGGGGGGGAGAGGAAAGGGAGGGAGAAGGGGGAGGGAGGGGAGGGAGGGGAAAGAGGGGGAGGAGGAGGGAGAGAGGAGAGGAGAGAGAGAGGAGGAGAGAGGAGAGAATGGGAGAGAGAGAGAGGAGGAGAGAGGGACAGTAGCCGGAAAGAGGGAGACCGAGAGAGAGAGAGAGGAGAGAGGAAAAGGGGGGGGAGAGGAGGGGTTTGAGGGAGAGGAAGGGACGGGGGAGGGAGGGAGGGAGTGAAGAGGGAGGGAAAGAGAGAGACCCCGAGAGGAGAGAGAGGGGAGGAAGCGAGGGGAGAGAGAGAGAAGAGAGAGGACGAGAGAGGAGAAGGAGTACCCCGCCACCCCCCAGGAGTGATGAGAGAGAGGGATCGGAGAAGAGGGTGTAGGAGTGGAGGAGGAGAGGGGAGGAGTAGAAAAGAGAAGGGGAGGGAATAAAAAGGAGAGGAGAAAAGGAGAAAGGAGGGAGCTGGAGGGAGGAGAGCGAGAGAGGGAGGGATGTTTTGAGGAGAGGAAAGAGAAGGGGAAGAGGGAGGAGAGGAGAAGAGAGAAGAGGAGGGAGAGGACGAGAGAAAGAGAGAGGAGGGAAGGGGCGAGGGAGGGGAAGAAGAGAAAGAGAGAGGATGAGGGAGAGGAGGGAAAAAAAGGGGGGGGGGGGGAGAGGGGGGAGAGGACGGGGGGAGAGGAAGGGGGGGGGGGAGGGGGGAGGCGGGGAGGGGAGGGAAAAAGAAGATGTTTTTTTTTTCTCTTTGAGAGGAGAGGGAGAGGAGAGGGAAGAAGATGGAGAGATGGAGGGGGAGAAGAGAGGAGACAGGGGAGAGCGATTACGAGACGATGGAGAAGGGCTGAAGGGGGTGGGAGGAGAAAGGGGAGGGGGGGAGGGGAAGGGGGAGATGAAGAGGGACAGGGGAGGAAAGGGTGAGGGGAAAAAGGAGAAAGGGAGGAGAGAAGGAGAGACCGAGAGATAGGGGAGAGGGAGGAGAGAGGGGGAGGGGGGACTCGGAGGAGGAACTTTTTTTTAAGGGGGGAAAACTAGAGGAGGGGGGAAGAGACGAGAGAGAAATTATGACGAGGAAGAGGCGGGGAAGGGGGAGAGAAGGAGGACGGAGAGGTGATTGGATTTGGGGGAGATGTGGGAGATTGGGAGATGGGAAGGAAGGGAAGGGGGAGACGGAGGAGAAGACGGGGTGGGAGAAGGGAGAGGGGGGAGGTGGAGATTGGGGGAGAGAGGTCCGGG
>NC_051393.1:52322861-52327861 GCF_015228065.2 Penaeus monodon | reverse complement strand
AATTTTCTTATATTTCTTATATTATATTTTCTTCTTTTTTTTTTTCTTTATATTCCAGCTATCATTCTTCTTATTTTCCTTTTCACATCTTTCATTACTCCTCTTCATTCCTTCTTTCCCCTTCCATCATCCTCGCCTTTATCTCTCACTCCCGCCTTCTCCTTCCCCGCCCTACTTCCCACTCCTTCGTCTCCCCTTCGTCTTCTTCGTCTCCCCTTCGTCTTCTTCGTCTCCCCTTCGTCATTCCCGATTCGTGACCTCCGGAATGGCTGGAATCTCCCCTGGCGAGTCGCGCCTCTGGGGATCATTCCTGAAGCGCGAATAGCCTCGGAGATACGAACCGAAGGGGGTTGGGGGGGGGGTGCACGAATGAAGGGGGTTGGGGGATGCACGAATGAAGGGGGTTGGGGGGTGCACGAATGAAGGGGGTTGGGGGGTGTGCGAACCAGAAGGGGGTTGGGGGATGCACGAATGAAGGGGGTTGGGGGGTGCACGAATGAAGGGGGTTGGGGGGTGTGCGAACCAGAAGGGGGTTGGGGGATGCACGAATGAAGGGGGTTGGGGGGTGCACGAATGAAGGGGGTTGGGGGGTGTGCGAACCAGAAGGGGGTTGGGGGATGCACGAATGAAGGGGGTTGGGGGTGCACGAATGAAGGGGGTTGGGGTGTGTGCGAACCAGAAGGGGGTTGGGGGATGCACGAATGAAGGGGTTGGGGGGGCACGAATGAAGGGGGTTGGGGGGTGTGCGAACCAGAAGGGGGTTGGGGATGCACGAATGAAGGGGGTTGGGGGGTGCACGAATGAAGGGGGTTGGGGGGTGTGCGAACCAGAAGGGGGTTGGGGATGCACGAATGAAGGGGGTTGGGGGGTGCACGAATGAAGGGGGTTGGGGGGTGTGCGAACCAGAAGGGGGTTGGGGGATGCACGAATGAAGGGGGTTGAGGGTGCACGAATGAAGGGGGTTGGGGGGTGTGCGAACCAGAAGGGGGTTTGGGGGGATGCACGAATGAAGGGGGTTGGGGGGTGCACGAATGAAGGGGGTTGGGGGGTGTGCGAACCAGAAGGGGGTTGGGGGATGCACGAATGAAGGGGGTTGGGGGATGCACGAATGAAGGGGGTTGGGGGGGGTGCGAACCAGAAGGGGGTTGGGGGATGCACGAATGAAGTGGGTTGGGGGGTGTGCGAACCAGAAGGGGGTTGGGGGATGCACGAATGAAGGGGGTTGGGGGTGCACGAATGAAGGGGGTTGGGGGGTGTGCGAACCAGAAGGGGGTTGGGGGATGCACGAATGAAGGGGGTTGGGGGGTGCACGAATGAAGGGGGTTGGGGTGTGTGCGAACCAGAAGGGGGTTGGGGGATGCACGAATGAGGGGGGTTGGGGGGTGCACGAATGAAGGGGGTTGGGGGGTGTGCGAACCAGAAGGGGGTTGGGGGATGCACGAATGAAGGGGGTTGGGGGGTGCACGAATGAAGGCGGTTGGGGGGTGTGCGAACCAGAAGGGGGTTGGGGGATGCACGAATGAAGGGGGTTGGGGGGTGCACGAATGAAGGGGGTTGGGGGGTGTGCGAACCAGAAGGGGGTTGGGGGATGCACGAATGAAGGGGGTTGGGGGGGTGCACGAATGAAGGGGGTTGGGGGGTGGTGGCGAACCAGAAGGGGGTTGGGGTGCACGAACGAAAGGGGTGGGGGGATGTACGAACCAGAGGAGGATACACGAACGAAGGGGGTTGGGGGATGCACGAACGAAAGGGGAGAGGTGCACGAACCAGAGGGGGAGGGGTGCACGAACGAAGGGGGTGGGAGGGTGCACGAAAAAGAGGTGACTGGGGGGAAGGGTGCACGAACCAGAGGGGAGGGGAGGGGGGAGCCTTACATGACTTTTTTACGTGAGAAAGTACGGTTGAATTCGGCTTAGTGGTTAGGGAAGTTAATTCCTGGCTTCTCTCGATTTTTTTTTTCTCTCTCGCTTACTCTCTCTCGTTTTTGCTCGCTTATACACGCACACACACACTCACACACACACACAGACATAGATACACACACACAGATACACACACACACACACATACACAGATACACACACACACACACACACATACACACAAACACACACACATTCAGACAGACAGATAAATAGAGAGATAAAGAGAGAGAAAGACAGAGAGAGAGAGAGAGAGAGAGAGAGAGAGAGAGAGAGAGAGTGTATCCACAGTGTGTATCCACACTTCTGCACTATTGTTACTGTTATTGCGTATTGTTAACGCCATGTCTGTATTGTTTTCTGCCAGGGTCTATAAAAATACTTGTATAGGCATTGGTTTTCTGCAGCGACCTTTTATGATGAAATAAATTAAATGGGACTTTCGGAAAGAGAGTGAGAGGGAGGAAGAGAGAGAGAGAGAGAGAGAGAGAGAGAGAGAGAGAGAGAGAGAGAGAGAGAGAGAGAGAGAGAGAGAGAGAGAGGGGGGGGGGAGGAGAGGCATAGAGAAAAGGTGGAAAGAGAGAGAAAGGAGAGAGTGAGAGAGAGAGAGAGAGAGAGAGAGAGAGAGAGAGAGAGAGAGAGAGAGAGAGAGAGAGAGAGAGGTATAGACCACCGGAGTAGGAGATGGAATCATAATAATCATAACATTAAACAAAGCTTCTTTTCCCAACCGCTTTGTCCTCGGTAAGTGAACCAGAGTGCAAATACACATGACTTGGCATTAAAGAAATACATTGCCTCTACATTTTTTGCCTTTTGTCTAAATAGAAAGAATATATATTTTTTTTTTTTATCGTGTTAGATGATGTTGGAACATTTCTGGATTGATGAAATGTTGAGAGTGATAATGATGATGATGGTGATGATGGTGATGTTGATAATGGTAATGATGATGATAGTGATGGCGTATATGGTGATGAGAAGGATAATGGAAATGTAAAGATAGTAATGATAATAATGGTGACTGTGATACGGTGATGATAATAATGATGATGATAATGATAATAATAATGAAAATAATAATGATAATGATGATAATAATGAAAATAATAATAATAGTAATGATAATAGCAATAGTAACAATAATAGTAGTAATGATACTACTACTACTAATAATAATGATACTACTACTATCAATAATGATAGTACTTCTGCTAACAATAATGATACTATTACTAATAACAATAATGATACAACAACAACAACAACTACTACTACTGATAATGATAACACTAATACTTATAAAGCGGCTTTACTTAACGCAGAAAACGCAAGCGAGCGAGCGGCGCCACAAATCAGATCGAATTGCACACCAGAAGCATTCCGAAATCTGCATTGCAAGCGCCGTCATCTTCCCTCGGCCACGTCTTCACCTGCGTCGAGAGGAGAGTGCGCACGAGGGGCGGGCTGACAGCGGAAGGGAAACAGGCGGGCGTGCGGGCGTGCGGACGGTGCAGCTGTCAGTCTGTCGACAGTCCCTCTCGCGAGCGCACCTCGGCGTCGCGGGCTCTCTCGGCTCCTCTCGTGACGGGGCTGCTCGAACTCGTCTGCTTTCCCTGCCCTGTGCTTGCTTGGGGAGTCGTTTCTTACCTGCGACGGACGCGGGGGAGACTCGTTGATCTATCCTGAAGGAAGGTTTTGAGGGAGTGAAGCCCACGACGAGAGGGAAGTCAACAAAAGTCCCCTTCAGAGAGAGAGATTCGTCGACGCTTAGCAGGTCCCGCAGCTGGCGTCCGGGAGCAGGTGGGAGAGACGCTCGCACGCGAAGCAGCTGACGGAGACCCAACAGGTGGCGCCGTAGGAGGAGGAGGAGCGAGCAGCCTCCCTCAGGAACGCGGTGGGGTGTTGCGCCTGACGGAAGTGCCCCCCTGCCCTCCTGCCGCCGAGGGAAGGACAGGCCCCGAGGAAGGCCATGGGTGAGTCCCCGGCGAGAGACAGATGCAGAGACGCGCAGGTTGAGAAAAGGATAATTTGATAACGAGAAATAATCAAATTTAATATGATAATGATAATAACAAAAACAATAATGATAAAAATATTAGTAATAATAATAAAACAACAATAACAACGATAATAATAACAATATTAATAATAATGTTTCATATAATATACGTATTGAAATTACATGCAAAGGAAAAACCGTAAAACAGAATAATAATAACAAATAATCACACACAAAAAATAAGGTAAATGAAGGAACCGTAAAACATACGATAAGAAGTAAAATCCGTAAATAAAGCATGGGAGGAAAACAAACACCCGATAACCGATATTCAAGAGATATGAAAACCAAATGAGGGACGAAGGAGAATTGCCGATTAAAACTTCTAATTTCGAGAATAAAGAAGAAAATAACAATGGGTTAAATGATGATAATGATTATCATTATCTTTATTATCATTATTGTTATTGTTATCACTGTTGTTATCATCCTCGTTGTTATTATTATTGATGTTTTTGTTATTATCATTATCATCATTATTCATTATTATTGTTATTATTATCATTAAAATTAATATCATTATTATGATGATGATTATATATATATATATATATATATATATATATATATATATATATATATATATATGTATGTATATATATTTAAATCATTGTTATTAATTTTTTTGTTGCTTTGGTGTTATTTTTGTTATCATTAATATTATCGTTATTGTTATCATCATTATCATTATTATTATCATTATCAATATTGCCATTATCATTATGATCATTAGTGTTATCATTTTCGTAGTTATTATTGCTGTTATTGATGTTGATAATGCTGATAATGATAATGGTAATGATAATAGCCACGATGATATTAGTAATAATAATAACAACGATAATAATAATAATAATAATAATAATAATAAAGATGATAATTATAGTGACAACAATAATGATGGTGATGATAAATGATAATGATAATGATAATAACAATAATAATAATAATAATAATAATAATAATAATAATGATAATAATAATAACATTTCCCACATAATAATACATTTCCCACA
>NC_051393.1:52312698-52315198 GCF_015228065.2 Penaeus monodon | reverse complement strand
GAAGAGAGAGAGAAGAGAGGGAGAAAGAGGGAGCAACGAGAAAAGGGGGGAGCGACAGACAGAGAGAAGGAGAGAAGGAGAGAGAGGAAGAGAGAGAGAGGGGGCGGGAAAGAAGAAGGAAGGGGGGAAAGGAAGAGAAGAAAGCGAGGAGAGATAAACAGAGACAAAGTGATCAGAAAAATAATGTCCCCAGTAAGAGATAAAAAAAAAAGTAATAATAGTAATATTGATAATAAAATAGATAAAACAAAACCATGATAAATGAAAACAAAAACAAAAAAAAAACGCAAAAAACAATCCCCAATATAAAAAAAAAAAATATAAAAAAAAAAAAATAAGATAAAAAAAAATTAACAAATGGGGAAAGAAAAAGGCTTCAGATTTTAAAAACTTTTATTTTAAAAAGATACCTGGAGGGGGGGGAAAAAGGGGGGAGGGGGGGGGAAAAGGGGGGGGGAAAAATTGATTAGTCAAAAACTTTTGGGGAAAAACATGGACCTCCCCCCCCCCCCCCCCCCCTCTCCCCCCCCCCCCCTCCCCTCAACCCCCCAAACTACGATCTCCCGGGCCCCCAGGGGGTTTCGAGCCTATGTTTTTAATTATTATTTTATTATTATTTTATTATTAAAAATTATTATTTTATTATTTTATAAATTATCAATTTTTTTGTTATTATTATTATTGTTATTATTATCATTATCAAATTTATTTTTATTTTTGTTATTATCATTATTATTTTATTAATTACAATTTTAAAATTTTTATTTTAATACATCATTTTTTTATTAAACATTTGTATTAAAATTATTTTATTATTATTATTTTTTTTTTTTTTTTTTTTTTTTTTTTTTTTGTTTTTTATTTTTTTTTTTTTTTTTTTTTTTTTTTTTTTTTTTTTTTTTTTTTTTATTTTTATTTTTTTTTTTTTTTTTTATTTTAAATTCAAAAATTTTTTTTTTTTTTTTTTATATTTGTATATTTTTTTTTTTAATTATTATTACTTTTTGAAAAAGAACAAGGGAGGAAAAGGGGAAAGGGAATAAGGGGGAAAAGAGGGGAAAATAAAAAGGGGAAAAAAAAATAAAAAAAAGGAAGGGAAAAAAAGGAGAAAAAAAAAAAGGGAAAAGGGGAAAGAGGAGAGGAAAGGGTAAAAAAGGGGAAAGGGAAAGGAAAAGGGAAAAGGGAAAAAGGGGAAAGGGAAAGAGGAAAAAGGGAAAAAAGGGGAAAGGGGGATAATAAAAGAAAAAAAAGGGAAAAAGGGAAAAAAAAGAAAAAAAAGAAAAGGGGAAATATGAATGGGAAAGGGGAAGGAAAAAAAGAAAAAAGAAAAAGAAGAGAAAACAAAAAAGAAAAAAAAAAAAAAAAAAAAAAAAAAGGGGGTGGAAAAGGGAACGAAAGGAGAGACGGGGGAAAAAGGGAAAAGGAAAAAGGGGAAAACGGGGAAAAAAAAAAAAAATTAGGGGAAAAAAAACCAAGGAGAAAGGGGGGGGAGAAAGAAAGGGGTAAAAAAAAGGGGAAAGAAAAAGAAAAAAAGAGAAAAGAGAGAAGAGAGAAAAAAGAGGGAGAAGAATAGGTAAAAGGGGACCGAAAAAAGAGAAAAGAAAAGGGGAAAGGGGGAAGAGAGAAAAAAGGGGGGAAAAGAAAAAAAGGGGGAAGAATGAAGAAAAAAAAGAGGAGAAAAAAAACCCCGAAAGAAGGACAAAAAAGAGGAAGAAAAAAGACCAAAGGGGGGGGGAGAAAAGAAGGGGGAAGAGAAAGAAAAAAGGATCAAAAGAGGGGAAATAAAAGACCGAGAGAAAGAGGCAGAAAGGGGAGAGGGAGACGAAGGGGGGGGGGAAAAAGACAAAAGGGGGAGAAAAGAAAGAGGAAAAAAAGAAAAGAGGGGAGAAAAAAGAGAAAAGAGAGAAAGAACAGAATGGGGGGAGAAAGAGGAAAGGAGACAGAAAAGGGGAGAAAGAGAAGAAGAGAGAAAAAGAGACAAGAGGAGGAAGAGACCGAGAGGGGGGGAGCTGGAATCAAAGGTGAAAGACCAGAGTCCTTTTCCTCCATTGTTTATGTACGGCATGGGGAAAAAAGGGGGGCCCGGGTTTTTCTCGCTCGCGAAAATCCGCGCTGGGGGGGGGGGGGGGTGGGGGGGGGTCGAGGCGGGGGAAGGGAACGAGCGCCAAACAAAAAAAAAGACAACAAAACCAAAAAAAAACAACGAAATCAGAGCTAAAAAATCAGGAAAAAAAAAAACCAAATAAAAGCAAAAAAAACAAGAACAAAAAACAACGAAACAGAGCTAAAAAACAAAACAAAAAAATACAAAAAACAATGCAAAAAAAAAAACACAAATAAAAAAGAAAAAAAAATACGAATACTCGAGAAAAATTTAAAAAAAAAATAAATAAAAGGATTATATAAAGTGATAATTATAATTAAATGATTATAAAAACGACAAAAATCTAATAAAATATTTACCGCTGCGCAAAACTACACATAATGAAAAAAATTATTG
>NC_051393.1:52297698-52307698 GCF_015228065.2 Penaeus monodon | reverse complement strand
ATATTGGAGGACTATATCTACTAAACGGCAAGTGAAATATGACGAACCGGATGAACGCGAAACCTGTGTTAACATGAACCTGTCAACATCCTCTCTTTATTCTTGTCTTCATCTCCCTCTCAGTTCTCTTTCATTCTTATTATATATTTTTTTTTTTATCTACCCATTTATTTTCTCTACATATTCTCTGCTGCAGCAGAATTAGCTGCCGGAATGGGCTACGCTGGCCCGATATTATTTTCTGCTCCTAGGCCTAATCTATACCACCTTGCTCCGTCCGGGTTTTTCCCTCACTACCAGAGTTTAGAAAGTTGCACCAAATTCATATCAGCCTGTGTAAGCTACACCTGCGGCCAGAGTGAACACACAGGTAACAGTCATTATTATCTTCTTTTTTTTTAATCTTATTTTTGCTGAACATGTCTTCGAGTACGAATGTGTTTGTTTGTTCAATTATTTGTTTAACTACGTCACTTGTTTATCCCTTTCCTTAATTGTCAAGAAAGAATTCCTCTTTTGATATCGCTTATGAGTGCTTTCAAAACGTCATAATAATAATATAACGCTATTTATTATGGCATTAGGGCAAATCTCAACATTTTCAGGAAAGGGAATCAGGGGAGTCAGATACGTCCTACTAAGTGACTCCTTGGTGCCCGAGTACTTGCAGAGCCATCTGTGGCAACGAAATTCAGACATGGAACTACAGTGGACCAGTACCCATAACCGCGGTCTAGTGGACTAACCCTAAAGCCAACCTAACCCTTTGATGTCTTATCCTTATCACTAACCTCGTCTTGCATGGATCATCATTATCAATCCTCTGTGGCTATGCCGCGTCTCTTATTCAGTTGCTTTGGGCAACGTTGAGCACCCCACTCCCCTCTAGATTTGAAATATATGGCAAGTTGTATATGTGTATTCCTCATTTCGAGTTTGGTTTTCTCCATTTATTCATTCATGGTTATTTTTTAACATCGGAGGCACCTAGGAAAAGATAAGAGCAAGAGATAAAGCAGAACAAAAAAATTATCATTATCCATTCAGTATATATAGCTCTCTCTCTCTCTCTCATCTCTTCTCTCTGTCTCATCTCTTCTCTCTCTCCTCTCCGTCTTTCTCTCTTCATCGGCTCTACTCTCTCTCTCTCTCTCTCTCTCTCGCCGAGAAAACCTACATTGTCTGACCCAACTGGTGAGTCAAGATGCGTCATTTCATTTTTCGATGTGACCTTTTTAGCTCTCCTATTTTAAGAATGCTGCTGGGATACTGGTTTGGTTGTTATTCGTAGGAGGAATCGCATCACTGTCGAATCACAACAGAACGTTATTTATATCCATTTTTAGCTCAGTCACGGCATTTTCCAAACACTATCGTACGAAGCTTTGTATTTCCTACTGTGCGCGAGACGTCTGCTTCCGAAATTATGCAGGCGCTGACATTTTCCGTGGTCCTCCCCTCCCCCACCCCTCTGTCTCGTTACGTTATCTGTTGGAAGGAACAGAGATGTGATTGAGCGGGAGAAGAGGGGGGGGGAGGAAAGGGGGTGCAGAAAAATGGGGTTGGAGACGACAGGGCAATAGAGATGAAGAGAGATAGAGATAGGGGAATGATAACGCTGTCTAAATACGGAGTACCAGATATGACTGAGTGAGAGAAGTGGGGAGAAAACAGAGAGCGAGGGAAAGGCGTAAAAGAAGGGGAGGCATAGAGAAAAAGAAGAGAACGACAGAGAGAGAAAGACTCAGAGAAAGAAGGGAGAGACAGAGACGAAAGAGAAAGAGAGAAAAAAAAACACAGATACAAGACCAGAGACGAAACAGCTAAAGCCAGGAGGCAAGCAACGAGACTACCTCAAGGCCTCCTTCCCATACCTGTTTTAGAGCCTCCAGGCACAGGTCGGACTGCTTCCCCTCAAAGCGACTAACAGCTGAGCTCATCATCTTGAAGGAATTTTGATTTCCTCTTTTTCCACGTGAAGAAGACGCCATCCTTGATTCAGCTTACGACGATTTTTTTTTTTTTTTTTTTTAAGGAGACTACTTGATACTCTTTACGTGCGACGATTCCTTATCTCGTTTTCTATATGCTGATGACAACTTCATCATTCAACTGGGAATAAGTTTTAGCTTTACATATTATTTTTTTTTGTATGGTTTATGGCGAAAGGGAGATGGGTCTCCGGGGCGTGGGCGTTGGGGCTTGAGTCGTCTGAGCGATCGGGAGACAGTATGGCGCGACCGACACCTATCTAGGACTCCTGCAAACACACTACTTCCCTGTCGGCTTTACTTACCCCCTCTGAGGCCGTCTCCTCTCTCTGTCCTCTCTCATCTTTCTCTCTCTCTCCTTTCTCTGCTTTACCTCTATCACTCTTTCTATTCCATTTCCATCTAGCTGTTCTCTTCCCACCTTTTTCTCCAATTAACTAAACAATTAAGCTTAGATTGATAAGGAGATAATGTCCACAAGAGCGATTTTTCTTCACTTGCAGATGGATATTTTTAGAGTCGGGTGGTCCTGGTTCTTCTGTGGGCGAGTGGGAGGGGTGGGCGGGGCTGGGCGGGCTGGAGGGTGGGTGGGGATGAACAGAGCCGTTAAATATTTCATTTTCTATCGATCGGAAGAGCTATTGATTTCACTCTTTATGGATTCGGGTGTCTACAAGGGGGATATGCGCGAACATTTTTTTTCCTACAGCGTGTCTGTTAAAGCATTAAATGTTTGCTTTACATGTATACTGAATTTAATTACATTTCCAAGCTATTGACTATTATCATTATCATATCATTGATTTTATTCCTGATTTTGATTTAATATTGTATATATATATATATAATATATATATGTATATATAATAATATTATATATATATATATATAAATTAATATATATATATACACACAACACACACACACAACACATCACACCACCACACACACATCACACATATATTATATATAATAATATATTATATATATATATATATATATAATATAATTTGGTGTGTGTGTGTGGTGTGGTGTGTGTGTGGTGTGTGTGTGTGTGTTGTGTGTGGTGTGTATTGTGTGTGTATCTGTATGTGTGTTGTGTGTTGTGTGTGTTGTGGTGTGTGTGTGTGTGTGTCTGAGAGGTGTGTGTGTTGTGGTGTGTGTTGTTGTATCTGTGTGTGTAATCTGTTTGTGGTGTGTGTGTGTGTGTGGGCTGTGTGTGTATCTGTATGTGTGTGTTTGTTTGTGTGTGTGTGTGTGTGTGTGTGTGTGTGTGTGTGTGTGTGTGTGTGTGTGTTTGTATAAAAGGAAAACATTGTGGATGGACACCTATTGAAAAAAAAAACATTTTAAAGAAACTAACGTAAAAAAGGAAACGAAACAAAAAAAACAACAAAATGGCATAAATAATGCATTCACGAAAGTAAAATTTTAAACGCATTTCTCGCCAACTTTAACTAAGCGTTGCTCGTTTGGGAAAAAATCGAACTGGGATATTTTTTTTCTTTCACGCTACAGAAATCAATGGAAAGGATTTTTTTTGCTTTGTAGTTTGTATGTGTTTCATGGTAGTCTCCTCTCTCTCTCTCTCTTCCTCCTCTCCTTCTCCCTCTCTCTCTCTCTCACTCGACCTCTCTTCTCCTCTCTCTCTCTCCTCTCTCCGTCTCTCTCTCTCTCTCTTCCCTCCTGGCTGTGTGGCGTGTTGTGTGTGCGTGTGTGTGTGTGTGTGTGTGTGTGTTGGTGTGTGTGTGTGTTTGTGTGTGTGTGTGTGTGTGTGTGTGTGTGTGTGTGTGTGAATTAATGAGAGAGAGAGAGAGAGAGTACGTGAGCATGTGTGAGTCTGTATATATATGCACATATGTGTATGAATGTTTATATAAACGCACGTAAAAGTGCATTCATATGTGCATATTTGTGAGCATATAAACATATAGATAAGTTAGTGTTCCGACGACAATATCCGTTTTCTCCGTCGAAAATTCTTTCACAGAAAATGACAAACAACGCTAGTGGGACTTTACGAATTCCCAAAATAGATCTTATCTATTCTCTCGTCTCTCTCTCTCCCGTCTCTCTCCTCTCTCCTCTCTCTCATCTTCTCTCTCTCTCTCTCGTCTTCTCCCTCTCTCTCTACTCTCTTCTCTCTCGTCTCTCTCTCTCCCTCTCTCTTTCTCTCGTCTTATCTTTCTCTCCTCTTTCTCTCTCTCTTTCTCCTCTCTTTCTTTCTCTCTCCTTCTCTCTCTCTCTCTCTCTCTCTCTCTCTCAATCTCTCTCCTCTCTCTCATCCTCCTATCTTTCTCTCTCTCTCTCTCTCTCTCTCTCTCTCTCTCTCTCTCCCATCCTCTCTCTCACTCCATCTCTCTCTCCATCTCTTCTCTTCTATCTTTCTCTCTCCATCTCTCTCTCTCTCTCTCATCTCTACTCTCCTCTCTCTTCTCTCTCTCTCTCTCTTCGTCTCTCTCTCTCCCTCTCGCTCTCTCTTCTCCTCTCTCTCCTCTCTTCTTCTTCCTCTCTCTCTCTCGGGGTCATCTCTCTCTCTCTCTCTCTCTCTCTCTCTCACTCACTCTCCTCGTCTCTCTCTCTCCTACTCTCTTCTCTGCTCCTTCTCTCTCTCTCTCTCTCCTTCTCTCTCGTCTCTCTCTTCTCTCTCATGCTCTCTCTCTCTGCTCTCTCTCTCTCTCTCTCACTCTCTCTCTCTCCTTTACTCGCTCTTTCTCTCCCTCCTCTCTCTCTCTCTAATCTCTCGTCTCTCTCTCTCTCCCATCTCACTCCTCTCTCTCTCTCTCTCTCTTCTCTCTTCTCCTGCTCTCTCCCTCTCTCTCTTCTTTCTCTCTCTCCATCTCATGTCACTCTCTCTCTCGTCTCTCGTCTCGTCTCCTCTCTCCCTCTCTCTCTCTCTCTCATCTCTCCTCTCTCTCTCTCTCTCTCCTCTCCTCTCGTCTGTCTCCTCTCCTCTCCCACTCCTCTCTCCTCTCTCTCTCTCTCTCTCTCCTCTCCTCCCCTCTCCTCCCGCCTCTCTCCTCTCTCTCTCTCCTCTCTCGTCTCTCTCTCATCTCCATCTCTCTCGCTCCCATCTTCTCTCTCTCCTCTCCGTAAATCGTCCCTCGTCCTCTCTCTCTCTCTCTCCTCCTCCTCCTCCTCCTCTCGCTCTCGCCTCTCCTCCCTCCTCTTCTCTCCGTCTCTCATCCTCCGTCCTCCTCTCTATTCCTCTCACTCCCTCTCTCTCCCCCTTCTCTCCTCCCTCTCAGTCGCGATGTCTCTTTCTCTTGTCCCACTCGGTCTCCAAGTCTCACGCGGTCCCCTCCACTCTCTCCGATCTCATTCTCGTCTCCTCTCTCTACTCTCTCTCTCCTCTCTCCCTCTGGTCCCTCTCTTCCTTCCCTCCTCTCTCTCTCGCTCCGCTCTCTCCTCCTCTAATACTCTCCTCCCTCTTCTCGCTCTCCTCCTCTCCTCTCCTCCACTCCTCATCTCACCTCCTCCCTAGATCTTCACTCTCTCTTCTCCTCTCTCTCCTCTTCCTCCTCTCCTCCTCCTCTTCTCCCTTCCACTCCTCTCTCCTCTCCCCTCTGCTTCTTCTCTCTCTCTCCTCCTCCGCCTCCTCTCCTATCTCGTCCTCTCTCTCTTCTCTCTCTCTCTCACCCTCGTCCCTCGCTCTGTCTCTCTCCTCTCTCTCGCTCTCACCCACTCCTCTCTCTCTTCTCCTCACTCTCTCTCATCCCTCTCCATACCTCACCCACCTCCTCTCGTTATCTCTCTCCACTCACTCCTCACGTCTCTCCCTCTCTCCTCTCTCGGTCCTCTTCTCTCCTCTCATTCTCTCCTCACCGTCTCTCTCGTCTCGCCTCTCGCTCTTCTCTCTCCTCTCCCTCTCTCCTTCGTCGGACCATCTCTCTCTCGTCCTCTCGTCTCTTCATCTCCTCTCTCCTCTCTCTCTCTCTTTTTCTCTCTCTCTCTCAACTCTCGCATCCACTCTCCTCTCTCTCTCCTCATCTTCATCTCTCCATCCCCTCCCCTCTCCTCTCGTCTCTCTATCGATCTATTTATCTCTCTCTCTCTCCTCTCTCTCCCCTCCCCTCCCTCCCTCCTCACATACCCTCCCTCCCTCCCCCTCCCTCCCTCCCTCCCTCCCTACCCTCCCTCCCTCCCTCCCTCCCTCCTTCCCCCTCTCTCTCGATCTCTTCTTTTTTCTTTTTTTTTCTCTCTCTCTTCTCCTCTCTCTCTCTCTCTCTCTATCTATCTATCTATCTATCTATCCTATCTATCTATCTATCTTCTACTCTCCACTCTCTCTCTCCCTCTCGTCCCTCCTCCTCTCCCTCTCTCTCGCTCCTCGTCCTTCCTCTCTCTCTCCCAGTCGCATCTTCTCTCTCCTCTCTCTCTCTCCTCCTCTCTCCATCTCTCTCGTCTTTCTTTCTCCTCCCTTGTCTTTTTCCTCCCCTCTCCTCGCCCGTCCACCCGAAGATCTTTCTCTCTCCTCTCTTCGTCTCTCTCTACTCTTTCTCTCTCTCTCCTCCTCTTCTCTCCCCTCCTCTCTCTCTCGTCTCACACCTCTCCTCTCTCCGTTCCCCTCTCCTCCTCTCTCTCTCTCTCCTCTCATCTCTCTTCTCTCCCCTCTCTCTCTCCTCTTCTTCTCCCTCCTCCCTCTCTCCTCGGTCTCCATCCTCTCCTCCCTCTCCTCCGCTCCTCTCCTCTCTCTCTCTCATCTCTCGTCCATACAATCCTTCTCTCTCTCTCTCGTTCTATCCCTCTCTCTACTCTCTCATCTCTCTCTCTCGTCTCTCTCCGTCTCCTCATCTCATCGTCCCATCTCTCTCTCTCATCTCGCCTCTCTTCATCTCTCTCTCTCACACTGCAAGTCGCACAACTCCTCTCTCTCCTCTCCCTCCTCTCTCACCCTCTCCCTCTCTCTCTCCATCTTTTCTCTCCTCTTCTCTCTCTCCCTCTCTCTCTCGATCTCAATCTCCTCTCCTCCTCTCTCAGTCCGTCGGGGCGTCTCTCTCTCTCTCCCTCTCTCTCTTTTCCCTCCCTCCCTCCCTCCCTATCCTCTCCCCCTGTCTCTTCTCTCTCTCTCTCTCTCATTCATGTCTCTTTCTCTCATCTCTCTCTCTCCTCCTCGTCGTCCGATCTCATCCTCTCCTCTTCTGCCCCATCTCTCCTCCTCCGCCCTCCTCTCCTCTCTCCTCTCTCTCTCTCCTCTTCTCTTCTCCTACTCTCTCTCTCTCCTCTCTCTCTCATACATCCCTCTCCTCTCTCCCCGTCCCTCTCTCCCTCTCTCTCGTCTCTCTCTCCTCTCAATCCTACTTCCCCAGAACCTCGTCTCTCTCCCCTATCGTCTCGCTTCTCCCAGCTCTCCTCTCTCGATCCATCCCCCTCCTCCAACCTCTCCAGTCTCTCTCTCTCTCATCTCTTCTTGTCTCTTCCCTCTTCTCCACAGTCTCTCCTCTCTCTCCCCCGCTCCTACTCTCTCAACCTCTCGTCTCTCTCTCTCTCTCTCTTCTCTTCTCTCTCTCTCTCTCTCCTCTGGTCGTCGCTCTCTCTCTTTCGTCTCTCTCTCCTCTCTCTACCCTCTCTCTCTCTCATCCTCGAGATCTCTCTCTCTCTTCTCCTCTCTCTCGTCCTCTCTCCTCTCCCCATCGTCCCTCTCGATCTCCCGTCTCTCTCTCTCCTCTCCAACTTCTCCCGTCGGCACTCTTCGTCTCTCTCTCTCGCTCTCTCTCGTCCTCTCCTCGTCGTCTCTCCTCTCATCTCCTCCTCCCCTCATCTCCTCTCCACGCTCCTCCTCTCCAACTCGATCATCTCTCTCTCCTCCCTTCCCGGTCTCCTCTCTCTCTCTCTCTCTCTTCTCTCCCGCGTCTCTCGTCATCCAAAACCAGTCGATCATCTTCTCCTTCTCCTCTTCTCTCCATCACGCTTCTCTCTCCGCTCTCATCTCCCTCTCTCTCTCGCACTCTCTCTCCTCGTCTCTCCTCTCTCTCTATCTATCTATCCTATCTATCTACTATCTATTTATCCTCTCTCTCTCTCTCCCTCCCTCCCTCCCTCCCTCCCTCCCTCCCTCCCTCCCTCCTCCCTCCTTTCCCTCTTCTCTCTCTCTCCTCTTTTCCTCTCTCTCCGCCTTCTCTCTCTCTCTCTCTCTCTTCTATCTTATATAATCTATCCTATCAAATCTATCTTATCTATCTATCTATCTATCTCTCCCTCCCTCCCTCCCTCCCTCCTTCCATCCTCCCTCCCTCCTTCTCTCTCTCTCTCGTCGATTCCTCCTCCTCTCTCTCTCTCTCTCTCTCATCTCTCCCCCTCCTCATCTCCTCTCATCTCTCGTCTCTCCGGTCCTCTCTCTCTCCTCTCTCCTCTCTCTCCCCTCATTCGTCGTCTTCTCTCTCTCATCTCATCCTCCCTCTCTCTCTCTCTCTCTCTCTCTCCTCTCTTTCTCTCCTTCTCTCTCTGCATCTCTCTCCGTCTCTTTCTCTCTCTCTCTCTCCGGTCCTCTCACATCCTCTCTCTCTCTCTCTATGGGGCGGGTGGTGGGTCTCTCTCTCTCCCCTCTCTCTCTCCACGTCCTAACTCTCTCCTCCCACATCTCTCTCTTCTCTCTCTCTCGTCTCCTCATCTCGCCTCTCTCTCCTCTCTCTCCCTCTCTCTCCCCTTTCTCCTCGTCTCCTCCCGAACTCAAGGTCTCTCCCTCACTCCCTTTCTCCCTCCTCCTCTCTCCCCTTCTCTCTCTCATCGCTCTTCTCTCTCCTCTCTCATCTCTTCTCTCTACTCTCCCCTCTCTCGCCTCTCTCTCTCTCTCTCTCTCTTCAGATCTCTTTCCTCCTCGCTCTCCTCTCTCCATTCCTCCCTCTCTCACCCCTCCTCTCCTCGTCTCTCGTCTCTCTCTCCTCTCTCTTCCCTTCTCGGTCTCTCGTTCTCCGTCACTCGATCTCCTCTTCTCTCCTTCTCTCGTCTCTCCTCACTCCCACGTCGTCTCTCTCAGTCGCTCCGCTCCTCCTCTATCATCTCTCCTCTCTCCTCTCTCGGCTCCTCTCTCTCTCTCTCCCTCCTCCTCATCTCTCTCTCACTCTCCTCATCTCTCTCCCTCCTCGCTTCTCTCCCTCAATCTCGTCCTCTCTCTCTCTCTCTCTCCTATCTCTCTCCCTACGTTCCTCTCTCTCTCTCCGGTTCATAACTCTCTCTCTCGTCTCTCTTCCTCGCGGTGTTCCCCTCTCTCTCTCTCTCTCTCTCTCGTCTCCCCTCTTCTCCTCTCTCTAATCATATCTCCTCTCCTCTCCTCTTCCCCTCCAGTCCTCCATCCCTCGCCTCTCTCCTCCCCTCCTCTCTCTACGCTCTCCCTCCCTCCGCGCCTCCCCACTCTCCTCTCCTCTCCTCTCCGGGTGCGGGGTGATCGTCGTCTCTCTCCGTCTCACTCTCCTCATCTCACGTCCTCCCCTCTCTCTCTCCTCTCTCGTACATCATCCTTCTCTCTTCTCACTCTTCTCTCTTCCCTTCACTCTCTCTCTCTCCCCCTCGAGGTCTTCCTCTCTCTCTCTCTCGCTCAATCTGGTCTCCCTCGCTCTCTCTCTTTCCCTCCCTCCCCTCCTCCCTCTCCTTCCTCTCCCCCTGTCTCTCTCTTCTTCCTCTCTCTCTCATCATAATCGTCTCTCTCTCTCCATCCTCTGCTCGGTCCGTCTCTTCTCTCAAAAGTCTCTCTCCTCATCTCGTCTCTCTCTCTCACTCTTCTGTCTCTCTCTTCTCTCTCCTCAATCTGTCATCACTCGTCGTCTGTTTCGCTCAACCTGTTCTTCGTCTCTTCCTCTCTCTCCCTATCTCTCTCTCTCCACTCTCTCTCTCTCTCTCTTTCCCATTTCTCTCTTTCTCTTCTCCTTCCTCTCTCTCTCTCTCTCTCATCTCTCCTCTTCGGTCTCTCCGCTCAGCCCTCTAGCTCCACGTGTCCTCCCCGATCTCGCTCTCTCCCTCTCTCCAACTCCTCCTTCTCTCTCTCTCTCTTATCTTCTATCTAGCTATCTATC
>NC_051393.1:52250060-52252560 GCF_015228065.2 Penaeus monodon | reverse complement strand
AGAAATATATGAATAATAATTAATAACAATAACAACACGAACGATAATGCAATAATGATTAGTGACAATCTTCTGTGACTTAATTTGTACGTAAGCCGTGTGCTTATTACATATGATAATGAAAATAGTTTGGAGACAACTGTCTGTTTATTGTACTTCCAAACCCTGTGCGCAAAATATAAAAGATAACTTACTAAAAATATTTTCTAAATTGCGACACACTAATTCTTAAGTGAGATAATATCTTCAGACGAATATATATATATATATGTGTGTGTGTGTGTGTGTGTGTGTGTGTGTGTGTGTGTGTGTGTGTGTGTGTGTGTGTGTGTGTGTGTGTGTGGTTATTGTGTTTCTTTGAAACTGTACAAACTGTTGAGACCAATTAATTATCATGATATATATTTTCATCTAACTAAATATATCCTCAATCTCTCGCATACACTCACCTATCTACCTTCACATGCTCGAACATCTACTCACCAAGCAAGGCACAGTTAACCGTTTACTTACTAAAACTATCCACAAACAACCATTCACTCACCTACCCATGCTCATCCACCTCATCCCTCAAACACCCATCACTCAATCATCCACTTCACTCATTTCTAAGTCATCTGCTTTATTTCACTCAACCACCCTCTCTTATCCACCCAACCACTCTCTCTTACCCAGCCACATCCACCCAGTCCGTCCACCAATCCCCACACACAAACTCTACTGTTTACTAATCCACTCATTCGCCAATTCAACCCACTTACTCACCTGGGAAATGGGGTAGTACGAATGCCTCCTCCTGTCGAGTGGTCTGCTTAGAACCGTCGCCGGATGCCTTTGCCAGAATCTCCCTTGCCCAAGATGGTCTCGGGTGTCGCCCATCTTGATGCCCACCTTTTGTAGACAGTTGCCTGCGGAGATGGTGTGGAGTGGGACTTATGCTATGTAAATATTCGTCCGTTTGTTGTTATATATGGTATGTTATTTACGTAGGTGAAAGCAAGATATGGAGTTTGATTATGGTATTGATATGTGTTTTGTTCTTATATCTGTTTTGTTTGATTTTCATGTTGATTTGGTCTTTCTGTGAACAGGATCCCTTGGGAGATGGAGTGAACAACACGGTAAAAAAAGACTATAATCATCCCCACTATAAAACGATATCAATAACACTAATAATAATAACAGTAACACAAACAATAACAACGACAATAATAACAAATAAACCAAACATAAAAAAACTCACCCATGCCTACATCCTCCCCCTTCGACCTCTCTGGCTTACAGATGGTATGGTTTGGAATCGCCAGTTCTACAAATCGCCGAATTGCCTCCCTGCCCATTACGTGACCTGCTCCTGTAGCAAGGTTGAATATATTTTGCTGTTTTTTTTTTTATCGAGTATTTAAGATGTCTCTGGTCTATATTTTGCAGTAATGATCCCTGGATATTCGTGATGTCTTTTGTGGGTTTTGTTTGTTTTGCTTGCTTTTGGAATTTGATTTTTCTTTCTTTTTTTTTTTAGGAAAATGCAAATTGGCAACTCAACCTCGAATTCTGCATTTCTCCGAATCAAGTTTCTTTATTTTTCTAATCAGCTGACATTTCATGTTCATGGTGGCAGGTCATTTCTAAAAATGCATGGGCAAAATTCCCATTGCTTTACGCCACGCTATCATTTATTTTAAGATTTCTCTCAAAATATATTTGGCGAATCGGAAATCTCCAGAGGCAGGGGTGAGTTGCCAGATGGTCCTTTTCTGAGACTGGACAGAGGAAATGTTGCATGTGTGTGTGTGTGTGTGTGTGTGTGTGTGTGTGTGTGTGTGTGTGTGTGTGTGTGTGTGTGTGTGTGTGTGTGTGTGTGTGTCTGTGTGCTTGTGCATTAAATATTAAATATAAAATACAGAAAGCATACGTTATATAACATCAATTGATTAGGAAAATTAACTGAATACTATACAAATGGAATAAAAAATAAATAAATAAATGATATGTCTTTACCATATACTTACCACGTACTTACTATTTGTATTTACAGTAGCTCTAATATGAATATACTTATTACGTATTTGTTATGTACTTACGATGCTAACTACTTACCTCCTGTATTGTATCCCCCATAAATTTTGTAATGTTGACCAAAGTACAATGGGTCGTTGGTATCGTAATCTTGCAACACATAACGTAAATTGTCCACCAGCACATATCTGCAAGATAACCATGGTCTTATATATATATATATATATATATATATATATATATATATATATATATATATATATATATATATATATATATATATATCATATATACATATATATATATATATATATATATATATATATATATATATATATATATGTATATATATGTGTGTGTGTGTGTTTTGTGTGTTGTGTGTTGTGTGTGTGTTGTGTGTGTGTGTGTGTGTGTGTGTGTGTGTGTGTGTGTGTGCGTGCGTGCGTATGTACATGCGTGCGTGTGTGCATGCGTACGTGCG
>NC_051393.1:52232560-52235060 GCF_015228065.2 Penaeus monodon | reverse complement strand
TAACATTGACTTTCAATTGCAATCCAGCATTACGCTCGTCACTCAATTGCATAGAATTCTTAATTTAAAAAAAATTACTATTCTATATATTCAATGATCTATGATTTTCGTCACACCATTGCGTGGGAATTCTTCAATAAAAAATCCAATACTTAAATCTACATATTTCATGCATAATAATTCTCATCAATTGCAAACCAATTTTCATAAGCTCGTAACTCACCTGCGTAGCATCACAAACTTCAAAAAATCAGAATCAAAAATCAAAAATCCACATCAATTGCAAACCTGCATTAGGCTCGTCACCCCACTGCATAGGAGTCCTTGCAGGATCTCTCGAGAATTCCAAGTATCTCTCAGGACCGAAGTTTAATCCTCGAGGGTCCTGCGTGTCTTCCCACGAGATGAAGGTGTCCTCCATGCCTTAAAATTTTAAGGGATACGTGAGCTTACTTTAAGGGATTTTTAGGTCGATTAAGGAAGAAATGGAAGGCGAGTAAAAAAATTTAAAGATAATAAGTAAAAAAGGTTATAGTTGTTAAATAATATGAAATTAAATAAAAGGAAAATGGAATAAATGTAATAAAAATGAAAATAAAGGTTATAGTTGCTAATCTTTATACTGTCGAATATAAAGTCGATTAAAAAATAAGAGGAAATCGAAAAATATTGGGAAAAAAATGTAATGAAGCTTATTTTTGCATTCTAAAAGTTTTTTTAGATGAATAAAACAGAAGAGAAAGTGGACGAAGATTTAAAAGATTTATGTGAAAGAAAGTGAAGTTTGGCAGTTTGTCGATTAAGGAAGAAAAGGAAGTTGAATAAAGAAGAAAAAGCATTTGGCTTAGAAGATAGTTGAGTGTACGAACAAATATCATCATCATCATCATCATCATTATCATCATCATTATTATTATTATTATTATTATTGGAAAAGTTTCTTTAGATTTGCTAATTAAAATAAAACACCGGGTCACTACCAGCGACCTAGGGTGACTGAAGTTTGAGGTAATGGAACACCAACAAAAATATGCAAGAATTACATTAATTACAAATTAAAACATCTAGTCAAGTCAATTCACGAACATGAAAATATTTTTAGATCGATAGGGCTATTATTATTATTATTATTATTATTATTATTATTATTATTATAAATATTATAAACTAATGGCATTTGAGTCAGCATAACTCCTCAAGACGCCGTAGAGTCAAAATTATTTTTACTTTTTTGATCTAATAGATAGTCTAACAAGTCAACATACAATTTAATATACTAACAATTTAACATACCCGCAACTTAGTACAACAACAACCGAACATTAAACACACCTCAAATATAAATAATTCAGTACACATACCGATCTCTTCTCCGTAATAAGTGACAGGTGTTCCGGGCAAGAGCAAAATCAGCATGTTTAAAGCATCCACAAGGTCGCTGCCCAGACGAGAGGCGACCCGGCTGTTGTCATGGTTACCGATCTGTTTGTTTACATTAGAAAGAAAGGACATGATTGGGCATTAAAAAGAAAGGACGTGATTGGCTATTTTTCTTTGATGCTACGCGGCGTTGTCATGGTTACCAGTCTGTTTGTTTACAATAGAAAAATGCCTTGGTTGGTTGTCTTTATTTGGTTTGTATGGCGTACTTGGGAATGCCCGGGGGGGGGTGAGTTGGCGAAAGGACGCGTGGAGAAAATGGGGGATAAATGTGAATAGGCAAATAGGTAAATAGCTGTAGATATATATTAATAATAAAGAAATAAGCTGAGATAATAACTCGTGTTGATTTTTTTTCTGACGCCATTTTTCTGCAAGTTACAAACTCCAAATTCAAATTTATCACACTATAACATGTTATCATATTATGTTATTATTCATTTTATTAATCCAAATAAATAAATAAAAAGTTACAACAACATAACCCAAGAAAATAATTTAAAGAAATCACATTGCTGTAACATTACGTAAAAAAAACACAAAAAAAGATCTATCAATAATAACAATAACAACAACAAAACAAAACTCACCACCCAATTAGGCCACTTTCCCTCCGGCATATTGGTCATCCACTCGTCAATGACAGCCATGACACTCTCTCCTGTCAGGTTGTCACGACTCTGGAAGCTGTCAATGAGTAGGAAGTTGAAAGGGAAGTCTGCCAAGGGATGAGTCTCGTTGCCATAGTACTTCATCGTCTTGTTGACATCGGCATAGACTTCAACCATCAGGAACCTGGAAGGAAGCGGATGGCTGGGTAAGTTAGGAGCGTTTGTGTGTTATGTGTGTGTGTGTTTATGTGTGTGTGTTTATGTTTATGTGTGTGTGTGTGTGTGTGTGTGTGTGTGTGTGTGTGTGTGTGTGTGTGTATCAAGACGCTACGATAAATTCCATTCTTACTGACAGGGTGCTCCCCTCTAACTCCGCGCACACGTCACTATGTATCCATACGCATCCAATCATCCACACATGAACACAATATAGCTTACGCAGCACATAA
>NC_051393.1:52220060-52227560 GCF_015228065.2 Penaeus monodon | reverse complement strand
GTTGCCCTTCTGCCCGCGGCGCCGCCCGTGCCCTCCGCCGGGTACTTTTCTCTTGCCTTCGGCGTGAGGTTCGCGTCGCGGTCCGTACAGCGCGTCTAAGAGGGACAGCTTGGGCATCGTCGGCGGGGGTTGGGTGGTCGTGGTGGTCGTTGTCGTCTGTGTGGTCGTGAGCGGGGTCCTTGTCGTCACCGGGGCGTCGATCGCGGTCGTGTTCTGCCATTCCAGAGGGTAGAATCCGGAGCCACAGCACAGTAGGAAGAGCGACGGTCCCAGTATCCCTAAATACGCCATGTTTACCTCTCCCGTGACGCGATCCTTATATAAAAAACAAAATATATATATATATATCCCTTACCAAAAACAAAAACAAAAAAAAGCAAAAACAAAGCTCAACCCCAGAGTTTTCAGCGATGACGAGGAGGGACTCAGCCTAAGCACGTCTCGCACCTACGGAGGGCAGACGTCGACTGAGAGGCGATGATGCCCACCTGCTGTTCATCCTACCCTTGGGCATGTTTGTGCAAACGTCACCATGATTTGGGCATTGCGATTTTTCCCTGGCACAACGTCCGCATAAACCACGATTTTTTTTTTAATTATTAATCTAAAAACATCTTCAGTGTATATATTACAGATACTATACAGAGACGTTTGGCAAAACGAGGCAATTACGATGCCGAGTTTTGATCCTGGTATTCTTAATTAATCTTAAAGAATTCTGCTCAATCGAGAATATGTGAAAGTGTTTCGAGTGACCTTCTTCGTCAGCCTTCCATCCTGCCGCTCACGTAAAGAGGAGGATAGCGTTGGCTAACCCGACAGTAACCCGGGATATACGATGTGGCATATAACGCACACTGGACGACCAACTATCTTATATATAGACTCCTGAGGCTATATCATAGGTGTCAATACATATGCACACACGCGCGCGCACATAAAGAAACATACACACACTTACAGAAACGTACACACACTTACAGAAACGTACACACACACATACATGCAGAAACACACACACATACACATACACACACACACACACATACACACACACACGCATACATACACATACACACCCACACACACACACACACACACACACACACACACACACACACACACACACACACACACACACACACACACACACACACACACAAACTAATAATATATAATATATATATATATATATATATATATATATATATATATATATATATATATATATATATATATATAATATAGTATGTATGTATATATAATATATATATATATATATATATATATATAATATATATATATATATATATATATATATATATATATATATATATATATATATATATATATATAGAGAGAGAGAGAGAGAGAGAGAGAGAGAGAGAGAGAGAGAGAGAGAGAGAGAGAGATTTATATATGACTGCGTAAGTATGTGTGTCCCTTGATAACAGAATCCATATACATAAAACAAACATAATACATACAACAAAACATACATACAACATACAACATTGCCGAAACATATTTGAGATCAAGTACATTCACACTGCACTCATTATGCACTCAAAGGTTAGAAAAAAAAGAATATTGTCATTGGTTTATTTATTTTGGATAATGTTGCATGAGGTTACATCAGTGAAAACATACGTTTAATAAAAATCATTTGCTTTACAATCACCCACTGTGTTTATGAATATTAGCGTGTTAATAAAACTAATTCGAAATATAAATGTTCATCCATGCCTACCTGATTTTCTATTACATGATCGTTTTTTGCAATCAAGCTAATATAATTTTATGCATATTAATAATTAATAATTAATATAATGTTATTCTTATTCTGAAAGAAATCTCAACAATGAATTATATGTATCAAACGTGTTTAGAACAGGTTTTAGTGTTTACAAGTCTTTTAGATACTTGTACAATATTCAAAGATCAACAACTTTAAGTTTTTTTCATATGGTGCAAGGTTTTATCTTTCAAAAATAGTTTTGTTTTTTCGTACTTTGCACACAGAGAGAGAGAGAGAGAGAGAGAGAGAGAGAGAGAGAGAGAGAGAGAGAGAGAGAGAGAGAGAGAAAGACAGAGAGAGAGAGAGAGAATGAGAGCTAAAGAAAGAAAGAAAGAAAGAGAAATAAGAGAGAGAGAAAGAGTAAGAAAGAAAGAAAGAGAAATAAGAGAGAGAGAAAGAGTGAGACAGAGAGAGAAAGAAAGAGAAAAGGAGTGAGAAAGACAGAGAAAGAAACAGACAGACAGAGACAGAGAAAAGAGAAATGACGTATGGAGAGACGCTCCTTTGACAGGCCCCCTGAACGTCTGTCAGTAAGATTTGACATTCTCTCTCTCTGGTGCTCAGTCAGTGGCACTCAGCTGACTCTACTGATGCTTGTCCCTCGCGCATGGTTCGTGCGCCATGAACATAACACGAGAATTCAAACCATAGGTTGGTGTGTGAGTGCCGCCCCTGCCTTGGCACTGCCTGGCACCTTGCTCCATGCCGTCGTCGTTCTCAAAAAGCGTGCCTTCCTCTTCCTCCTGTTCTCCTTCGTCTTCTTCTTCTTCGTCTTCTTCTTCCTCTTCGTCCTCCTCTTCCTCCTCCTCGACCTCCATCCCTATTCCTGCAAACTTCTTCTCCATGTCGACCTCATCCTCCGCCTCTTCCTTCAGACGCATTTCTCCTCCTTCTCCTCTCCCTCTTAGTCCTGCTCCACCCCCACCACCTCCACCACCACCACCACCTCCTCCTCCATCTTCCTCCCCCTCCCCACCTTCCTCCTTCCCCAGGTCAGGCCAGAGGGCGACCTGAGACGAAGTGGAAGGCCCCGCCCACACCCCCGTGACCTCGGATGACCTTCGCTCCTCCTCCTCGCGCATCCTCTGAAGCTCTGCGAAGGAGGGAACCGAATTCTTCTTGGGGCGTCCCTTGGGCTTCGTGGGAGGCTCCTTGCTGCCTTCCTGCATCACCTGGAGGCGGAGAAGGAGCATGAGAAACAAGGAAGGGAGATGCAGTTAGAAAAAGGGTCAAGGTTTGGGTGCAAATTCTGCAATGAATGTGCTCGGGTCTTTTTATCTTTTCTTCTTCTTCTTCTTCTTCTTCTTCTTCTCTTTTCTTCATCATCTTCGTCTTCTTTTTCGTTTCTTTCTTTCTTCTTCTTTTTCTTCTTCTACGTATTCTTTCCTCTTCATCTTCTTTTTTCATCTTCTTTTTCTTCTTCTTCTTCTTCTTCTTCTTCTTTCTCATCTCTTTCTTCTTCTGCTTCAGCTTCTTCGGCTTCTTCTTCTTCTTCATTTTCTTCATCTTCTTCTTCTTCTTCTTCTTCATTTTCTTTTATTTTTTCTTCTTCTTCCTCTTCTTCGGCACCTAACAAATAACTCCCGAATTTCGCAACAAAAACAACAAATAAAATGCAAACAATAAATAAACAAAAACAGAAACAAAAACAGAAACAAAAACAGAAACAAAAACAAAAAAGAAAATAAACAAAAACAGAAACAAAAACAAAAAAGCGTCACACAAACAATATACATAAAAAAACATGAAAATGTACTAAAAAAAGAGAGAGAGAGAGAGCGAGGAAGGGAGAGATGGAGAGAGAGAGAGAGAGAGAGAGAGAGAGAGAGAGAGAGAGAGAGAGAGAGAGAGATTGAGAGATTGAGAGAGAGAAAGAAAGAACGAGAACGAAAGAAAGAAAGAAAGAAAGAAAAAACAGAGTGAGACAGACAGAGAAAGCGACAGACAGACAGTCAAAATCAGAGAAAAAAAGAAATGACGTACGCTTGGCTTGCTGAAAAACCTCCACATATTCCAACAAGTATAATTCTCGAGGTCATAAGGGAGAGAAGGCACAACAAATCAAGGTTTTATAGAGAGATGCGATTATTAAGGAATCATAAAGATGGTGTATATAAAGGTTTGAATTTTAATGATAAGGAATGATGACAAAGGATATTTCTATCACTTTTTTTTTTTTTTTTTTTGCATCAATATTACGTCATATTCCTTATCGTTATGTCTGTTTCATGGTTATTACTATTACTATTCTTATTCTTATTATCATCTTCTATATCTTATCGTCATTATTATTTATATCATTATCATTATCAATGTTATTATGATTGTTATCACTATTTTATATATATATATATATATATATATATATATATATATATATATATATGTGTGTGTGTGTGTGTGTGTGTGTGTGTGTGTGTGTGTGTGTGTGTGTGTGTGTGTGTGTGTGTGTGTGTGTGTGTGTGTGTGTGTGTGTGTGCGTGTGTGTGTGTGTGTGTGTGTGTGTGTGTGTGTGTGTGTGTGTGTGTGTGTGTATAATATATATATATATATATATATATATATATATATATATGTATGTATATACATATACACACATACGGATACATACATGCAAAAACCCAAATCTTAGTAAGTGCTATTTACATTATCATCAATATCTTTATGAACAGTGCCACTCCATCATCAATATATCATCACTATATAAACAATTCCACAAAGAATAAGGAAAATGAGTAATTAGTAAAAATAAAATAATAATAATCAATAAAATAATAATAATAATAATAATAATAATAATAATAATAATAATAATAATGATAATAATAATAATAATTATAATAATAATAATGATAATAATAATAATAATAATAATAATAATAATAATAATAATAATAATAATAATAATAGATATAATAATATTAATAATAAAATAAAATAAAATAAACAAATAAAAAATAACATAGTTTGTCATGCGCCCCCATTATTCAGCAAAAAATTGTGAATGAAAACCCATAGCAACAGAAAACGTAGGCAAGTCTGACGTCATCAACATTCATTCTCAAGGTCGTTGCATCATCTTCAGGGTGTAAAAGTTTTCTTGGCAAAGGTCATGATAGTGATGGTGATGGTGATGATGATGGTGGTGATGGTGGTGGTGTTCGTGATGGTGATGGTGATGATGATGGTGGTATTCGTGATGGTGATGGTGATGATGGTGATAGTGATGGTGATGATGATGATGATGATGATGGTGGTGACGGTGATGGTGATGATGATGGTGATGGTAGTGGTGGTGATAATGGTGATGATGGTGGTGGTGTTCGTGATGGTGATGGTGATGATGTGGTTGTGGTGATAGTGATCGTGATGGTGATGATAACGATGATGGTTACCTTATGATAGTGGTAATGATATTAATATTGATGGTGATGATTTGATGACAGTGGTAAAAAATATCATAAGGATAATAATGTAATACTTTAACAACGATGACTTAATGTTGATGAGTGTTGAATATTATGGTTTGGATGCGATAATGCTGATGATATTATGATGAAATTGATAGTACGGATAAAAATATTGATGATAGGTATTGCAATATTGATGATAAAGAAAATATTGGTGATGATAGCCGCTTTCTCTCTCTTTCTCTTACTCTCTCTCTCTATCTATCTATCTTTTTCTGTCTGTCTGTCTGTCTGTCTCTGTCTCTGTCTCTGCTCTCTCTCTCTCTCTCTCTCTCTCTCTCTCTCTCTCTCTCTCTCTCTCTCTCTCTCTCTCTCTCTCTCTCTCTCTCTCTCTCTCTCTCTCTCTCTCTCTCTCTCTCTCACTCTCTCTCTCTCTCTCTCTCTCTCTCTCTAACTCTCCTTTCATATAGACACAGATAGATATATGAATAAACAGACTTGAACAAACAGACGAACGATAGATAGATATGGAATGGAAAAGCCGGTCTGGGGAGAGGGGGAAGGGGGGAGGGAGGGGAGAAGACCACACACAAGGGACGCTAAATAAACAGTCAAAAGGAGACAGAGTGAAGAGAGAGAGAGAGAGAGAGGGAGAAGGGGGAGAGGGGGAGAGAGAGAGAGATAGGGGAAGGCAAGAGGGTTATATATATATAGATAGGTAAATAGAAAGATAGGTTGATGTATAGATAGATGGTTAGATAGATAGTTATAGATAGATAGGTAGGTAGGTAGGTAGGTAGATAGATAGATAGATAGATAGATAAACGGATAGATAGATATATAGGTAGGTAGATACACAGAAGATAGACAGATAAGTAAACAATTAAAGGTAGATAGATAGATAGATAGATAGTCAATCAAGTGGGTAGATAATTGGAGAGAGACAGACAGAGAAAGAGAGAGAGAGAGAGAGAGAGAGAGAGAGAGAGAGAGAGAGAGAGAGAGAGAGAGAGAGAGAGAGAGAGAGAGAGAGGGAGAGAGAGAGAGAGAGAAGAGAGAGAGAGAGAGAGAGAGAGAGAGACAAACAGACAAAAGTAGAAAAGACAAACACAACTAACGCGAAGGGGAAGTGGGAAGAGGGGAAGAAACGAAGGGTGTAGAAAATAGATATCTGAGGGGGGGGAGAGAGGGAGACAAGGAGAAAGGGAGAGAGGGGAGAGGGAGAGAGGGAGAGAGGAAGAGGAGAGGGAGAGGGAGACAAGGAGAAAGGGAGAGAGGGGGAGAGGGAGAGAGAAGAGGAGAGGGAGAGGGAGACAAGGAGAAAGGGAGAGAGGGGGAGAGGGAGAAGGGAGGAGAGGGAGAGAGGGAGAGAGAGAGAGAGGAGAAGGGGGAGGGGGAGAGGGAGAGAGGAGAGGAGAGGGAGAGGGAGAAAGGGAGAAAGGGAGAAAGGGAGAGGAGAGAGGGAGAGGGAGAGAGGGGGAGAGGGAGAGAGGGAGAGAGGGAGAGAGGGAGAGAGGGAGAGGAGGGAGAGAGAGGAGAGAGGGAGAGAGGGGGAGACAAGCGGTGAGATCAATGAGGAGCACTTTTAAGGTATTGTAGGCCCGTTTATACAGCTGTAGTTTGTCTGTCTGTCTGTCTTTGAAGCGGCGGTATTTCTGCTTTGAAAGGAAAATGCGTTACGTGGTGTTCTAGAGACGGTATGCTTTGGCTATGCGGGGCTATGTTGTATTCCAAGTGGGAGCTTTGTTAGGAGGCTATGTTTGATATGATGTTTTTTTTTTATGTTTTTCCTCCTTCCCTCCCACCGCCACCCTCCTTCCCTTCCCCCTCTCCCCTTCTCCCTCTCTCCAACCCTCTCCCTCTCCCCTTCTCCCTCTCTCCAACCCTCTCCCCTTCTCCCTCTCTCTCCCTCTCTCTCCCCTTACCTGCTTCTTCCACTTCATCCTCCTGTTCTGATACCACGTCTTGACCTGCAGCTGGGTCAGCCCGAGTGACCTGGCGAGGTCAACCCTGTCCGGCGTGCTGAGATACTTCTGCGCCTCGAAACGTCTCTCCAAGCCCACCAGCTGTAGTTCTGGGGGAGAGAGCGAAAGAAAATTGAAAGAAGGAAAGAAAATTGAAAGAAGGAAAGAAATTTGAAAGAATGAAAGAAAATTGAAAGAAAGAAAGATAATGAAAGAAAGAAAATTGATAGAAGGAAAGAAAATTGAAAGAAGGAAAGATAATGAAAGAATGAAAGTAAATAATAATGAAAATAATGAAAGAAAATAATGAAAAAATAATGAAATAAAA
>NC_051393.1:52205060-52207560 GCF_015228065.2 Penaeus monodon | reverse complement strand
ACGCAGCAGGAGCCCGTCTCCCGCCGACGCCTCGGGGGACGCGCTTCCCGACGGGCTTGGGGCGCGGGGAGCGGGCGCTTCTCGGAGCCGAAGGGGACGCGGCGCCGGGCATAATCAGGGGGCCTGTGGCATGCCTTCGCGGGCTCCTGGCGCGCGATCTCGCCCTCGACGACGCGGCTGCAGCGCTCAGGTGAAGGCGGAAGTTGCAGCTCAGCCCTCGAGACCCTTTCCTTGCCCCCTACTTCTTCCCCTTCTTCTTCCCCTTCTTCTTCCCCTTCTCCTTCTTCTTCTCCTTCTCCTTCTTCTCGTTCCTCTCGGCGGGCGTGAAGGATAGGCGGGTCTTGCATGCAGGTCCTCGCAGCCACGGGTCGGTACTGCCATTCTTGCTACTTAAGGAAACGTAGGCGAGTGTTGCAGGGGGGGAGGGGGATGGGGGAGGGGGGGAGGAGGGCAGAGGGCCAGCGAGTGCCCATCGAATGGCGTTTTGGCACCGCTGGCTCCGCCCCTTTCCTTGGCTTGGCACAGGGGCACAGCCTCTTTCCAAGCTCACTACGGGAGCTGCCTCATATTTTTCCCTACAAATAAAATATCCCGACCATTATTGCCTAATTCTTAATTAATTCCCCCCATCCCTAATTAACACAAAGAAAAAAAAAATATTACAAGAACAACATTCACGAAAAGGGGTTGAACCTCGAGCCCGAGACGGAGGCCTGTGATTGGTCAAGCGTTAACTGAAGCTCCGCCCCCTTGGCACTGTGCCGCGCGGTGGGAGGAGCCAAAACCCGTACCCAGATGATCAGCCACGCTATTTAGGCCGCAATCATATCATAAGTAGTTTCCCAGAGGTAAATGGAGGGGGGGAGGGGGGAGTGTGAACTCTTAAGTAGCCCGAGTAAAAAAAAAAAAAAAAAAAAAAAAAAAGGAAATATGAAAAGTGAATAAAAATAAAATAAAATAAAAAATTAAGTAAGAGGAAAACTGTAAAAAAAAAATTTTAAAAGGATGAGATTTTCACGCTTAATTTTACCGATATTTATACGAACGTTTCATTTAAAAGCGAAAAGGAAGTTATTTCGAAAAAGTTCTTTAAGGAATCTAACACTAAATAACCACAAAACATGAATTCTATAAATAATAAAAAAATAAGTTAATTCCAACATATAATTATCATATCATTATTAATCAAATTAATTATTAGATTAAACTGAATTATCAACTTGTTAATAAAATCCTCAATATCCTTTTTATATCTACTAAACGCGCTTGAGATGGATATTAACGATAAGGAACCACATGATAAAGAAATGTTAATCCGAAATGATATTTAAAAAAACGTAGGTCCCCCCCCCCCCCGCCTAACAAACATAGCCTCCATACCTTGAAAATAGAGAGAGAGAAGAGAGAGGAGAGAAGAGAGAGAAGAAGGAGAGAGAGAGAAAAGGAGAGAAAGAGACAGAGACAGAAGGAGAGGGAGAATAAAAACGAGAGAGAGAAGGAGAGAGAGAGAGAGAAAGAAACAGAGAAAAAAAAACCAGAGGAACAGACAGAGACGGGAAAAACAACATAAAAAAAAAACCAAAAACAAAAAACAACAACAAAAAAACCAAAAAAGAGAAAAAGGAGAAAACAGACAAACAGAAACAACCAAAGAAACAGAAATAGACAAACAGACAAACAGAACCAAACAAAGAAACCAGCAAACAAAAAAACAGAACCAAACAAAGAAACGAGCAACCAGCGAGGGATCCCGTGTCACGCCACATCAAAAGTCACGCCGATAGCCACCTTAGCACGTAATTACGTCGCCTCACAGACCCACGCACTGTTACCCTGTCCTTCCCTCTGTCACGTCGAGAGCAGACACAGAGATCCCCCCCCCCTCCCCCTGCCGTTGGACCCCCCCCTAACCCCCCCCCCCCCTGCTCTTGACGCCCCCTTCTACCCCCCTGCCTTTGGAACCCCCTCCCATCCCCCGGCCTTTTGGCCCCCCTCCCCCCCCCTCCGTTGGCCCCCCCCCCACCCCCCCCCGTTGGACCTCCCATCCCCCTGCCGTTGGACCCCCTCCCATCCCCCTGCCGTTGGACCCCCTCCCATCCCCCTGCCTTTGGACCCCCCCTCCCATCCCCCTGCCGTTGGACCCCCTCCCATCCCCCTGCCGTTGGACCCCCCTCCCATCCCCCTGCCGTTGGACCCCCTCCCATCCCCCTGCCTTTGGGACCCCCTCCATCCCCCTGCCGTTGGACCCCCTCCCATCCCCCTGCCGTTGGACCCCCCCTCCCATCCCCTGCTTTGCCCCCCCCCTCCCACCCCCCTGCTTTGGGACCCCTCCCATCCCCCTGCTCCTTGACGCCCCCCCCCCTCCCACCCCTCCTACCTCCTTAAATACCCTCCCCCCCCTCTCCCCCTCCTTCTAAAAAAAAAAAAAATGAGGGAGAAATGAAATAGAAAAAAAAGGTTGACACTGAAATGCAACAGACGAGTTTGTGAATAATGTTTC
>NC_051393.1:52200060-52202560 GCF_015228065.2 Penaeus monodon | reverse complement strand
GGACAGGGGGAGGGAGGGGCGAGGAGATGGGAGAGAGAGAGAGAAAGAGAGAGAGAGAGAAAGAGAGAAAAAGAAAGAAAGAAAGAAAGAGAGAGACAGAGAGAGAGAATGAGAGAAAGAGAAAGAGAGAAAGCGAGAGGAAGCGAGAAAAAGAGAAAGAGAGAGAGAGAAAGAGAGAGAGGGAACCAGAGAAAGAGAGAGAAAGAGAGAGAGAAAGAGAGAGAGAGCGAGCGAGAGCCAGGCCAGCTGACGCAACAAGTCCCATGCACGGCCGTTTACACACACGCGATCTTAATGATACAAAAACACTTGAAGAATCCGAAGGCAATATTATATACTTGGATATGGAAGCTAAATCTGGATATTTTTTCTTGAATATATATTTCTTTTTCTTTTCTTTTTTTTTTACTTTTTACTTGTCGTAGAGGTATATATTTTATTTTTACTGAGGCTGTGATATATTTCATGTTAAATTTCGGGTCGTGGCTTAATGAAGTTTCGAAATAGATTTTCGATTTTTTTTTTTTTTTTTTTTTTTTTTTTTTTTTTTTTTTTTTTTTTTTGGTCTACTTCACAGGTATTTTGGTAACGGATTATTATGAAAATGAAGACATCAGAGGATTTTCCAATTATCCGTGTGTATATATAGGAAGCTAAAAAATGACGCCTGATGAAGGGAAAAAAAAATCCGAAAAAAAAATATTGAAGAAGATGAAGATATGTTTTAATTAGATTTAATTTGGGTTTATTTCTGTTTATTTTTGAGGGATATCCTTGCTGTTGATATTATCATTATTATTATTTCATTATTATTATTATTATTATTATTATTATTATTATTATTATTATTATTATTATTATTATTTTATTATTATTATTATTATTATTATTATTATTATTATTATTATTATTATTATTATTATTATTATTGTTATCATTATTATTACTATTATATTATTATTATTATTATCATCATCATCATCATCATCTCATCATCTCATGATCATATATCATCATCTATCTATCTCATCATTCATATCATCATCATCATCAATCATCATCATCTTTATATTATTTCTTTATTATTATCATTATCATTATATGTTATTATTATATTATATTTTATTTATTATTATCATAATCATATTATTATTATATTGTATTATTATTATTATCATTATATTGTTTATTCATTATTATTATATTATGCTAACATATATTATATATTTTATTATTTTATTATTAATATTATTATTATATATTATTATTATTTACATTATTATTATTATTATTATTATTATTATCATTATTATTATTATTATTATCATCATCATTATTATCATCATCATTATTATTATTATTATTATTATTATTATTATTATTATTATTATTGTTATCATTATTACTGTTATCATTACTAATTTCTTGTTGTTGTTGCTATTATCATTATTATAATTTTCCATTATTATTACTGTTGTATTTGTTGTTATCATTATTATCATCATCACTATTATCATTATAATTATTATTATCATCACTATTATTATCATCATTACTATACTATTATCATCTTCATTATCATAATCATCCTCATTAATACTATAAATATTGGTGTCATTACCATTATCATTATCATCCTTATAACCATTTACATAGATTATATTACTAACATCATCATCATCATTATCATCATTCTCCTTATAATAGTAATAAAAGAAAGATCTCATTGATAATCGTGGTAATGTTAATATATAATAATATAATAGCAATATAATATAATATATAATAATAGTAATAAAAGAAAGATCTCATTGATAATCGTGGTAATGTTAATATATATAGAGAGAGATTTAGATTTATTAAATTGGCGAAAGAATAAATGAAACTCGTGTTGCGAAATAACTGACACCCTAATTGAGCGGGAAAAAGATTTTGGCGGGAGTTTTAAAGGCGAAAGATTTTGCTTCGAGACTGTGACGGGATCAAAAAGGCGGGAGTCATAATCGAAGCGCCTTGTGTCAAAACGCTTCGTTCGCGGCTACGGGGGGAAGGGACGTGAGTGTGCCTGAACGATGTTTTGGGAGAATTCTCGAAGGTTTAAGGAGAGGGGAGGGTTCGAATTACCGAAGCTCCGCCCCGTTCTGGCAGCCATGTTGGACGGGGTCGAGGGGATGCGAGACTAAACTATTTTCTTCTTAAAGTCTTTCTTTTTTTATATATTTAGGATGGGTGTCTTTACACCTCGGAAACGAGGGAGCATCGTAGGTGGCAAAGGAGAGAGAGACTTTGTAAACGGTAAAGTGATACACTTGATTTCTCTGGTGAATTCTCCGGGAGGAATTAAGTAAACCTTTTTTTTTTTTGTCTTTTCCTCATTCATATTTTACTTTTCCTTAATTCTTCCTCGCTTCTCTGAGGCGTTATCATTAGCTCGTAATATCAAAATAATGAAGGATTTTCCACGGCGATTGAATCATGACCGAATAATTTTTTTAAACTG
>NC_051393.1:52169276-52189960 GCF_015228065.2 Penaeus monodon | reverse complement strand
GGAGAGGGGGAAAAGGGGGGGGGGGGGAGAAGAGGGGGGGGGGGGGAAAAAAAAGGGGGGGCAGAGAGAGGGGGAAGGAAAAAAAAAGGGGGGGGAGGGGGAAAGGGGGGAGGAGAGAGAGAGAAAAAGGAAAAAACGAAAAAAATGAGGAGAAGGGGGGAAGAAAAAGAGGGGGGAGAGGGGAGGAGGGAGAGGAGAGAGAGAGAAAGGGGGAAAAAAGGGAAAAAAAAAAAAAAAAAATTGGTAAATAATATACAATAAAAGAGGAATAAAGATTTTATATCTTAAAACTAAAGGAATTTCATCTTCCATATTACAATTTTTTCACATTTTTTTTTTTTCATCTCTCTCTCAAGGTGAGGTATCAATGTTTGGAAGTAATACTAGATCATTGTTATTCATTCTTATAATTCAGTATCATCAAACTTTTACAAAAATATTTAGAAGAAAAGGCCATCGCAGACAGCATGGATTAAGAGGTGCATTAGAACAGGAATGTGAAGTTTTCACTTTAATAAATGCTCATCGTTACAAACTATAAATTCACCATAATCTTTTTTTTTGTTTTCCAATATTCCTTTTCTTTCTCTTTAAATATTATTATTAACTATTACTGTTATATATGAAGACATCCTTATCAACAAAAACAAATCTATTAAAATTTAAAAAAAAAGAAAAAAGAAAAAAAAAGCCTACAGCATTCACAAACCGAGGGAGTGAAAATTTTTCTTTTTTCAAACAAAAATATGGAGTGAGAGAAAAAAAATCATTACACCAGCATTATACAAAGCTACTTCCTTCAAAAAGCCCTCAGCAGAGGGAAACATAAAATTTTCATTTTAATTCTCCTTCCCCAAAATCAAAGGATAAAAAAACAAACCCAAAGGGGAAAAGAACGAGGGTAAGTCTTCCACACAGGGAGGATAGGGGACTCCCTTCCCACGGACCAAGAGACCAGGCCGACCAACGCGCCTAATTACACAATTAATTACACACCTACTAACAAACTATCGTAGGTCTCGAGCTACTTTGTTTTATGAAAGTAAACATCCTATTCTTAAAAAAATAAGTAAATAAAATAAAATGATGATATTATTAAATAGAATGAAAGTTACAGAAGTTCAGTCTAAACACACACTTAATATTGACCTAACCACAGCAAACCAGTCCTCCCAATTTTCTTATGCTGAAGCAAACTCCTCTGGCATAAAGAAAATTATAAAGAACAACAACAATTATAAAAAATAATAATAGAAAAAAAAGAAAAGAAAAGAAAAAAAGAGTAATTATATTCTGGTGCCAATCGAACGAGGTCCGAGGTCTAATGACTAAAATCCACCTTCCTTGAGAGCACCTTGAAACCGGCTAATAATCCCCTCTATACTTCAACCTTGATTACGAGGCCGTTCCCTTGCACCTTCTTCTCCCAACGCTTCTCTTTCTCAAAAGAAAACAAGAGAAAGACACTCTTCTCTAAGCTGCATGATGGAGAGCATACGAAGACGTAAACGCACGTTAACGAGCCTTCAAGCTACGCTACAACAGCCCAAAGGAGCAGACGTTGTAAAAGAAATAAAAGAAAAAGCTGTAGAAAAACAAACAAACAAAAAAAAAAAACAACAACCATGAATATATATGGGGATAATAAATACCAACGATAAACTTCCTATGAAATTCAACTTCGGATGACGATGAAGACGCCTGGAAAGTAACACATCCAGGAATCGCACAACATATGTACACTTTACATAAAAACCAAATTCATTGAAAATGTCTCAGCAATGGACATTTCAGCATTAACTAAAGCAAATGAGCTTCGAAAAGAAATACAAAGATGATGATGATCATAATAATAATAATAATAATAATAATAATAATAATAATAAAAGCAACAATAAAAATAAACACATTATGATGCTTATTTAGTCTGGTGGACAGAATAAGATTAAGAGTTTTCACTTCTTTCAACTATTGCCATTGGAATAAAGTGTAGGAACAAAGAATTATATTATAAAAAAAAAAAAAGATCACCCAGTTACACATCGACATACCAGGAAACAAACCGCTTTAAAAATAATTGAATATATACAGCAATAACAATCACAAAGTGCAAGTCAAAGAGCAATCATACCTTTGCAATCAATCTATCTAGCTGCAATGGCCCAAAACACGTACACGCGCGCACAAACACACACACACGCATGCGTACACACAAAAATGCGCACACAATCACGGGCACAGATGTGTACACATGCACAAACACACAGGAGAAGAGATTATTTAACTTCTATTGTAAATATATGGCTTCTTCACATCACCAATGCCCGGCAAACCAAAAATAAGAAAGAAAGAAAGAAAAAAGAAAAAAAAAAGCTTGTAACAAGAACATGATCTAAATTTGTGCAGCAGAGCTAATTTTGTCTTTGCTTTTCGTTTCAAATCATAACGCAAGGATCCACACACTAACGGAGAAAAAGAGAAAAAAAGAAATCAACAGCAACAAGAAAAAAAAAAGAAAAAAACACAAGTCTCCCCCCCCCTAAAGAAAAATAATAATAAATAAACAAATAATAATAATAATAATAATAATAATAATAATAATAATAATAATAATAATAATAATAATAATAATAATAATAACAACAACAACAACAACACATCCAACGCGCAGAGACGTTTTACAAGGCGAAGATGACTTGCCTTTAATATAACTTTAATCCACGTAACGTCATCCATTTACATAAACATATATACATATGTATATATCTATTAATATTCATTTATATAGCTATCTCTATGAACAATATATGAAATCAACAGTGGTAATACTGAAACATAAGCAACTGTAATTCCATACATAATTCACGCTAAAAGGTCAGGAAGTCTTTTCGGCAGCGGGACGCACTGGGGAATCAAACTGAAAAATCCGCTTATTCACGGGGACTCAAAATCTCGAGAGAAATTAGGTTTATTGATCACGTGTGTGCACTGTGGTTTCTTCTTGAGCTCCTAGTTACAGATCTCACTCTATTTCTCTATTTTTTTTCAACTGACAATCTACTTATCTATCTATTTCTCTATTTATCTGTCTGTCTGTCTGTCTGTCTGTCTGTCTGTCTGTCTGTCTGTCTGTCTGTCTGTCTGTCTGGTCTGTCTGTCTGTCTGTCTGTCTGTCTGTCTGTCTGTCTGTCTGTCTGTCTGTCTGTCTGTCTGTCTGTCTGTCTGTGTCTGTCTGTTGTGTACATATGTACATTTGACATGTACATATCAATTTATCTAACTATCTATCTTTCTAACTATCTACCAATCTTTTCATCCACCCATTCTCTACCTCTACCTGCATTAGCTCTCTAACCGTTTCTGTCCACATATGGATATTTGTGTCTATCTATATGTGACTATTTGCACCTGTCCGTCCGTTTGTCCGTCCGTTTGTCCGTCCGTCTGTCCGTCCGTCTGTCCGTCCGTCCTTCATTGCTCACTCACTCACTAGCCTACTCACGTACCCACTCTCACTACCCACTTTCCTACACTATTCTGCTTGAATAAATATTAGAAAGGACAGCTTATACCACAGCCAAGGCTAACTCCAAAAAGAAGGGAAGAATCAGAAAAAAATAGTAATAAAATAAAAACGAAAACAAAAGCAAACAAAAAAAATTACAATACCATAATAAATTCGGTCTGCCAATCGCTGCAAATCTTGACTCAATATTTTTCACTTCTTTTTCATTACAAACACAACAACAATAACAATAATAAAATGGTTTGTTGGTGAAATTCTACACACACAAAAGAAAAAATAAAATAATGTAGTGGTGACACAAACAAATGATCGAGTCTCTTCTTTTTCCTTTTTTGCTCTTGAGGGAACTGCATTATGTACATCTCAATAATGCCCTTGGGATGAAAGAAGCACGCGCCCAATAACGGATTTTCTTCGTCACTGCCTTGGGGTACTTTTCCCTCTCTGCGGGGAGATTCCTGGCTCGTTTCTACAATGCTTTGGTAGGCAGAGTCAGTCTGGAATGAAAAAAAAAAAAAAAAAAATTGTGAATTATTTCGTTATTCAATATTATAACCTCACAATTCTGCGGCAATGCCTACTCTGCAATGTTTTTGTTACAAAAACATAGATTATTCTCCAGATTACTCCAGAGCAACACTATCCATTAAACCAATTAGCTTCAAAGACTCCTTCACCAAAAGAGAAATCAGGAAACACATCCACAGAAACTCTGACACAGATTATGACAAAGCTGTTGGAACAGTATTGAAAAATAAATAAAAGTATAAAAATACCACAAAAATTACAAAACTATAATTTCTTCCTCCTAACCACTGTGCAAAAAGAATGAACCTCTCCCCTTTATAATCACTTAAAATGTCAACGGATCATCAGCATAGTGATAGACCACAAACAGAAAATATACGATAGATAAGAGCAAATAAAAAATCAATCACTCCTACTTGCCTAATAATTTGTGTCAATATATAAGTGTACAATTCAGAAATCCCACATAATAAGAGACAGCCTTCTGATCTCCCTGTGGATCAAGCTGTGCCTATAAACCATGTGATTATTTTTAGCCCATTGCCGACAGGTGGCACATACCGTTTCGGATTATCATCATCATCACATGCAACATTATTTAATAATATTCATAATTATGACAGAAATTATATCAGTAATTGTAGTCACATGATCATGATTACATTGTTTTTACATAGAGACAAACTGAGCAAAGCATTTAAATGCACAGCAAGGGAGTTGAGGGAGTTCTGTATATTTAGGAAGATAGTACATTGTTAAAATAAATTTATGACATGAAACGTAATTAGGTTGATATGCAACATTGTTAACTAGGACAAACTTGAGTTGCAAATTTAATGCAAGCAAATGACGAAGGGATTACCTTATTGAGAAAGTTGCACATGCAAATAATCAGTTAAACTTTCATAAAATTAGAACATTCAATAAGTTACTTTTTTTTTTTTTTAATTGTATACAAGTGTTTTCAACAAGACTATCAAGACAGAACACACCAACAAATCAATATGTTAACTAACGTGAAAGGGCCACCCTTGTCACCTCAAACCAGTGTGGCAGAATGTGTAAACTGCCGAAGCAAACACTGACCTGACAGCCTGGATAGTAACAAACCTCTAGCCTCTGAGAAAAGCTCCAGTGATGCAATCATGCAATACTATGCATACCAAAGTGATTGATGAGACCTTACTTATAGCACATTAATTGGTACATTCATACAATACATAATATGGTCAAGAAACCATTCAAAATAAGATTACCTTGTCATATAGAGGACTTATTTTATTCAATGGACACCTTGAAGGCAAATGTTTGAAGGTCACATGGCCTTATGATTATTCCATAAATGTTACATTTACCTATCTGGCACAGTTACGGAGTTTGTACTGAATTATATATGCAGATACTTGTGCTGACTTTCACAATGTTGATTAAGTGTTACTAAAGTGTTCTTGACCTTTCACTCATCCCCACTGTATGTACGTCATAGCATGACTTAATTCCTTTCATGCACACCCATAACACAGCTCCAAGTTGTGGGCACTAACCAGCTGTTCACTTGTGTGACTGTTACTGCAGTGATTCAGGAGCTACAACCCTTACAAGGTGGTGAGGTCCATTAAGGCCTGTGAAGCTCCCATTGCATTGGGTTCAATTCTTGCCACAACACTAAAGTCACTGGCAGTGTCAAGTGTTACATTGCTTTCCATTTCCATACTTACAGTGTTTAAACTGGACCCTAATCCCTCCCAGACTAAAGTTGACCTAATGCTGTTAAGAGCATGTGATTGTAGTAATGGTTTATTATATGTATTTACAGAGAGTACTTCCCTACCAAGAACACAACCCAAGGAATCTTTTGTATACACCTATAAACTCTCCACTTTCTTGATATCGGGCAATTTTTTTTTTTTTTAATGCTATTAATATCAACATTGTTATCATATCAGTGTTCTTAACCCATTGCCGACGGGTGGCATGTACGTACATGCCATGGCATGGCGGACCATCTGCCGGGGGCACGTACGCAATGCCAAGAGTATGCATGGACAGCATGAGTTTTTTGTTACAATCACGGCAAAAGATTATTTTTTTGCCAGTTAAAGTGTGATTAAGTCGGTTCTAACACTTTCTCATTTTTACCATGCAACAAACAAAAAAAATGCAACAAACCGACAATTTCAACTCCATGATGCCACACACTGCTTATTTTATTCGGACTATAGACCGAATAATGATCAACTATGGAGTCTATATAACAACAAAAATGCCCTTCAGTCTCGATTTATCAGGAAGTTTGGCAAGTAGAGACTAAAAAATAATGAAAATTGAAAATACAATATATCTTCGTAGTATTACGAAGAAACGGCATGGGATGCTGGTATTTGGCATGAGTGGTCGCGCATGCTCGGGCGACGATATAAGCCCCCGGCAGCGAGGCCCAGGCCACTATGAATGCTACCCGTCAATTATGGGTTAACAACACTACTAATAGAAATATTAAATAAATACATATATTTCAGATAATTAAGGAAAACAGGAAACTGGCAAGAAAGATAGATTTAGTAATTGACTCTATGTTGACTACATAACTTATAGAACCATCTATATGAAAACACAAACAACAAACGAAACGTGAAATGGACATGGTATGTACAAGATCACAGTTTTCAAACTAAAAAGAATCATTCCCAACCGCCAACTAAAACTTAATAGACCTTTACCTCTCGTGAAGACAGTAAACACAAACAGGAGTAAGTACACACGCCTGAAACTTAGTCCACCTTGACAACACTGTAGATCTTTCGCACAAACCAAAAGCAAGCGAGAAAACCAATGGTTCCTGTAAAAGAAGAAATGACAGATTAGTCTATGTATACCAAATCCATGTTTCAGGAAAAAAAATAAATAAATAAAAAATAAATAAATAAATAAAAAATAAATAAATATATATATATATATATATGACTATTCATGAAGATAAAAATAAGCTTAATGTAACTGTAATATTAAATCAAATATATATAACATTACACATATACAAAAACATGCACCCCCCACTTACACTTATATCTATTTATGACGTAGGTATATATGTGTATGTGTATGCATATACATATATATACACACATCCATGTATGTAAGTATACATGTATGAATGAATGAATGAATGAATGAATGAATCTGTCTGTCTGTCTGTCTGTCTGCATGAATACATGCATGTACATATGCATGCACATATGTATGCATGCATGCATGTTTTCATGCATGTATGTATGTATGTATGTATGTATGTATGTATGTATATATGGATGTATATGTATATACATGTGTGTGTGTGTGTGTGTGTGTGTGTGTGTGTTGTGTGTGTGTGTGTGTGTGTGTGTGTGTGTGTGTGTGTGTGTGTGTGTGTGTGTGTGCGCCGTGTTTAAGTGTATGTATGTATATGTACATACAAGTAAATACGTATGTACGTATTTACTTGTATGTATTTACTTGTACTTAAGCATGCACGTATGTATGCCTTTGTGCATGCAACCCCCTACCTGTCAAGATGAAGAAGAGGAACACCATAATGAAGGTGTAGCCAAAGTAGAGGATGGTGGACACCACGCCCTCAATGTTGAGCTTCGTCACAAAGTAATGGACACAGTAGATGAAGAGGTAGAACGCTGTGAATCCCGAGGTGAGGAAACTGCGCCACCACCAGTGATAGTCCTGAAATGCAGGGAGAGAGGGTGACGATGAAAGACTGTGGCTCTTCTTTGCATGTTTTGCTGTTCTGCAAGACATGAGGACCTGACCATAAAATGATCCTCAAGTCTATACTTATCATGTAAATGCACACAAGCACACACACAAATAGTTTCCTCTTAGAAACATATATGCAAATAAACACAAATCAGCATAATTTTTTTTTTTTTTTTTCCGAAGAGACTGATATTTAGAAAATCATGTATTCTTGGGTTTCTGGCAAAGGAATCTGACAGTCATATATAGGACTCACGTGGAAACTAAAACACATACGGAGAGTAAAAGGAAAATTCCTCAAATGAACACAGGATTTTTATGTAAATGAAAACAATAATTAGAGGCAAACACTTAACACACAGATGACTAACTAGTATAGCACCTAAACAATCTCTGAACAATAATCACATTTTTCATGGATCTGTAGTTGCACACAGATAGATATACAGATGTGTTTACAGATGAAACAAAATACAAATAATGGTAACAAAATGATAATAAAGGCCAAAACCATAAAGACAAAATGTAAAGCTTGCTTTGAGGAAAGCAATAAAACATGTTCTCAAATGAGATAATACTGATAGTGCCATGCCCCTTTATGACTTTTATATCTCCTAGTGAGATCCAGCAACATACAATTTCAATCCCTACTGATGACGTTACATTGTCTTTTGAATACTCTCATTTACATCAAACTCACAAACACACGAATGTATAAAATGATAAAAAAGGAGAACAAATTCCCCTTCTCCTGCCCTCCTGCTACCCTCCCACCCACCTCCCAGACCCCTTACTTACCTCAGCGCACAAGTGGAAGTAGCAGAGGAGCACGGTGGTCTCAGAGCAGGTGATCACCAAGATGAGGAACACCAGGAACAGGAAGCCGAACATGTAATAGGTCTGGGCGGACCAGATGGAGTTCAGAATGAAGAACAGCTGGATGAAGATGCAGCCGAAGGGCAGGACACCACCCATGATGATGCCTGGCAGGGGCTGTGTGTATACGCTTTGTTCAGGAATCTGCCGAGGGATCTGGTTGGTGCGGACAGGATTCTCCAAGGTCTGGAAGGAAGAAGCATTGTATGAAATTGTGAAAGGAAAACGGTGATGACGATAAAATAATCAAAATGTCGCCTTACATTTCCTTCAATAGATTCTATAAAATACAAAGATACAGGAACTAAGAAGAAAAAAAAAATAAATAAATAAATAAATAAATAAATAAAATAGAAAAACAAAAATGATTATAAATTGCCCTTCGTCGCTCTTCCTGCTCCTCCTTTGCCATCCAGCCAAATAAAATTTAAAAAAACGTATACAAAAACCCATGCCAAGTCAAACTCGACCACTCACCCTCTTCCTGTAGCCGAAGAAAGAGCCGACGAAGGTGAGCGGCACCGACACCAGGAACCAGAGTGCCAGAAGGGCCAGGAGGGTGGTGAAGGGGATGGCTGCGCTCGAACCCTTGTACCAGAAGATGAGGTTCATCAGGAAGAAGAGGGCGAACACAATGCTGAAACAGGGATGGTTAAAAATGGCTAAAAATTCATTAATTTAAATTCTACATCTTATTTCTAAGTTTATAAACTCAAAATTTATCTATTTCTACTTTTATTCTATTTAAATGTCAGTTGATCAGTCAGTCAAGTCAGTCTATCTGCATAAGTGTTTATCTGTGTTTGTGTTTGCCCGTGTCTGTTTTTGTTTGTCTACATCTATATCTGTCTGTGTCGATCTGTGTCTGTCTGGGTTTTGTGTGTCTCTCAGTATAAATACAAAAATATAGCAAACACACAAACAATTGCTTAATAAAAAATATCTCGAGCCACACGAAACAGACTACAACATAAAACAAGAAAAAACAACAACATGAAAATGACCGACACTAAAGAACCACTCAATCACACATTCCTTACTCACTCGTAGGCCATAGCACTCACCCTGGGCACAGCATGGAGGTCAGGAGTACATTCGACTTCCACTTCTCTCCACCGAAGCTCTTATACAGTCGCGCTGCTGTGTATCCAGCAGGGAACCCTAGGCAGACATACAGCACCATCGCACAGGTCATGAGAGCGCCTCGGTTGGCCGGAGACAGGAAGCCCAGGCAGGCGAAAGCTGTATAGGGGTTGAGGGAGGACTATTATAATATCTCTCTCTCTCTCTCTCTCTCTCTCTCTCTCTCTCTCTCTCTCTCTCTCTCTCTCTCTCTCTCTCTCTCTCTCTCTCTCTCTCTCTCTCACATAATTAACTGAAGTAAATAAACACAAAAGCCATAATTCTAGGAAGAAAGTACTGACAAATATGTACCACCAGCCTAAGTTTCCAATAACACTTGAGAATGTTAAGGTTAAGCCAAGCAAGAAGTCACTGAGCAAAAAAGTTGCGAAACCAACCAAGTGTGATGAGGGACATGCTGAACACCTGCACGCCAGAGCCAACCAGCACTGAGAGCAGCATGCCGTTGCGTGGAGGACGGAACACATCTCCGTGGACCAGTTTCCAGCCGTACTCTTCCTGCGCATCCTCTCCCGCATCAATCTGCAAACAAGAAAGGAAAAATGTTAAGTGTAACAACTAGTCATATACACACACACCTTCTCCCCTAGTATTTTTCAGCAGAAATGGCTGCCATAACCTTTCTTCTCTCAAAGAACACGTTATCCCTCTACCTAAATCCATGCTCTGCTGCCCACCGATCCATCCATTCCCCTCCACCCCCTCTCCACCTAATACCTTCCACGCACATTCTAACTTCCTCTTCCCCTCCAGCCCACCTTACGATGATCGTAAAGCCCAAGATTTCTACTTCAATATTTACAAAGACAGCAATCCACCCAAACCTAGCAGCCTTGAAACATTCGACCTCCAACCTGAGTAACTTCTCTCAGCAGAGCAACCTGGCCCTTTATGACGTACCCTGTATGTTCCTATAACACTAGTATAGCCAAGATGTATAACCATATCACTGCTTCCACTAGTCCAGTAAGTCTCTCCAACTAAAACAGAGCTCTTACATATCTCCCTCTCCTTCCCCCACCTCTCAATCTCCCTACCACCTCCCTCCAACCACCAACAAAAATCTTGTCTCTTAAACCCACTTGTACCCTCCTCCTAACACCTCCTCCTGCCATTTCTTCCCTTACCTGGTTGTAACGAGCAATATCCTTGTGCAGGGTCCTGAGCATAATCATGGCCACCATTCCTGACAGGAAGAGCACGATTACGAGGGAGTTGAGGATGCTGAACCACTGGATGTTGGTGTGAGGCATGGAGTCCAGGATGTAGTCCCAGCGTGAAGACCAGCGGTTGTCACCAATAGATTTCTGTGGATGTGGGATGAAAGGATTGGTGTCGAGATAACATGTGAAAAAGAAGAAGAAGAAGAAAAGGGGGGGAGGGGAGAGTAAAGTAGGAGAGAGAGAGAGAGAGAGAGAGAGAGAGAGAGGAGAGAGAGAGAGAGAGAGAGAGAGAGAGAGAGAGAGAGAGAGAGAGAGAGAGAATGGAAAATGGAAAAAAAAGAAAGGATATCTGAACAATTATATACAATCACTTCAAAAATTCAGCAAACAGCTCGTTTCTCACCGAGAAAGTTACGCTATACGTGTACTTGATGGTGATGGGCTCCTTGGAGTTCTCCGGAACACCCATTACGTCGTCAGTGTTGCAGTTCGTAACCTCATTATGCTTGATGCTCTTGGGTGTTACACGCACAGCTGCAAGTGTTTGAGTTGTTACTAGGAATGTTAAGCTTGCAAAAATTTCCATCCTCTATAACAAACAAACAGTACTCACTCTTAACAAAGTATTATCTTGAACTTAATTCTCTTTATCACAAATCAAAAAATCTTCACCTCTGTGCAAAACAACCTAACTTTCTGAAACCTCAACAAAACACCAATAACGAGAATACATCAAACAAAAGCAAAAAATAAATCGCTCTCTATATCATATAACCCCCCTCCCCACCCCAAAGAAGAATGGGTCATTCCCCCCCCCCCCCCACTCCCACGATCATCGTCACTTACACAAGATCCTGCCTCCAACACCATGTATGGAGCTGCCCCATTCCTCTTTCTCCCCGCTGTGATAGGTGATGTTGAGGTCTACGTGGTTGAAGATGTAGTACGTGCTGGGGTCCTTGTATCTCGGCTGCAAGGGAAGGAATTATCAGTCATATGGCTTTTTTCTTTATTGTTTTGTGTGCGCGTTTTTCCGTTTCTCACATTTTTGAATTTGCATTATAAATAGCATATCCAAGGGATATGGTGCTAAAAGTGGCTCATTTCAGATGGCACTTTTGCCTATGCTCACGTTTAAGTGTGAAGATTCCTCAAGACCGCATAACTAACATGATAAAAGCAAAATCACAAACACACAAGATGAAAAAGGTAAAAGACAGGATATCCAACTTACGTCTATAACGCAGGCGTCCTTGGGTCTCTTCCCAGCATCAACATAACAGCCAACAGGGAAACCAGTTGCGCAAAATACATTTCCTCCCTCAACTTTATAGCACCAGGTAACTGGCATATTGTCTGGGGAGGGATGAGAGGGAACAGGTAAAACTTTTGTTAGGACAAGTTTTTTGACAATCAGTAAATTCCATCCAAAATGGTTTGATATTCCCTTCCCGAACAAAATCTATTCTCTAATCAAGCTAATCATCTATATTTATCTGAAATGCAATAATAGATCAATGATATACCAGCATACTAGAAAGTGTACGGAAGACCAGGTAACAAAGGTAAACAAAGCTAGCTTATTCCCGCATCTGACAATATACCCAACTAGAATAAAAGATACATAATTCTAGGAAAATAAAATTAATACGTCTAAACAATGAAACCCTTCCCCTGCCAAAACCAGGGGGAGGAAATAAAAAACAGCAATACTAATTCACAAACACATTTTTCGACAAACCCACCTACAATCCAGTGGTGATAATAGTTCAAGTTCATGGCCCGCTTGAGCTCCTTCAAAAGCGCAGAATCCGCAGTTTTCTTGGGGTCATAGGATTTTGAACAGACCGTCTTGCAGGTCTCATCCTTCAGGAATTCAATCTGCAAACACAAGCAATGATTAACAAAATCCGAATCTGAGTAAACAAGGAATCCTGTTGTTAGAGGTGCCAACCACAAGTGTTTAACCCTTTATCGCCGGTCTGAATAATTCACTGAGAGTAGTTAAAATCCAGTGATATCTGGCAACGGCCCGACAGTGGGCGCGGGAGTCCGCTGCGAGAAGCCGAACGTCCCGCTCCACTAGCTCTGGCGCGTCGCCGCACTTACACGCTTACCCTGCCGAGAGACCCGTTTTCTATCACGTGTATACACGTGACCCGGCGAGAACGGGTTTAAACCACCGACCACAGATACCTATACTATCCACTACAGTCCTTTGTTAATTTTGCCACAAACAAATGGCACCACAAGTCAATTAGTAAACCTTATGCTTCCTCACCTTGAATTTTTGCAAACAATGTTTTTTTTTCAGATGCTATTATAATATCAATACTGTTATCATGATTACTGGCTCAAGTCTATATTACACTGCTATTCAAAGATCCATTGCAATAAAACTTTTAAATTCTTTCCAAAAAATCTGAAAAAAAGTACACAGGGAGGATTAGCAATAGAATCCTCGATGACAAAGCACTTGTGGAACCATCAACGTGAAACAATTAATAACCTAAAAACACAGTGGACGCGGCATGTATGCTTTACTATCCTAGCACATGCCATGTCCACTGTTTATATGAATTGTCTTTACACATCAATGACTACGCACCTTTGGCATTGTTTCCCTTCCCTATGAAAAGTGTTTACTCTTTACTGAGTCAAATATTTGTCCTACCTATCTACCAATCTTCTCCATGATTCTTGGAAAAATTATCTTTTATCTTCCATTGTTATTGGCATTCTAATAACATTATAATAATAGAAATGTCAATAATAATAACAAATACCAGTATTGATATCAACAGCATAAAAAAATTCCCTGAAAATTCCAGGAATAAGGTGCAACACGATTCACACACACAAAAAAAAAAAAATACTTTGGACAGTACATAAAACTCCAACTGAGTTGATATCTGAAATAAATTAAACCAATATACCAAATACTCATTCTCATATAAAACCACCATTAGCATACCGATTAGTATATACTTATTAAAACAAACTCCCACTAAATCATATAACAAGAATTTAATTAAAGTCAAACACAAAAAAAAACAAAAAAAAACATCCATTTTCCCTCCCTCATCAATTATGAAAAAAAATCCTACTCCCGCGTGACCAAACAATTTTTTAAAATAAACAACAACACGCCCAGTTACGAGACCCTTCCCCCTACTGCTAACAAAAGGCACGGCGTGGTACCCACCTCATACGGGGAAGACTCGATCCTCTCTCCAAACACCACCTGCCCCAGATTCTCAACGACGGTGTCCTTGGCATTCTCCATCTTGCAGAAGTCGAAGCTGCGGAAGAAAAGCGAACCGGATGAGTGAAAGATTCGGAAAAATATTTGAAGTGGAAGAGCCACAACTGCTGGGAGAAAATAAAACAAATTATTAAATGAGTGAGTGGGTAGGTGGATGGATTAGTGGATGAGTGAGTGGGTGAGTGGGTTTTTGAGTGAGTGGATGAGTGGGTAGGTAGATGGATGAGTGGATGAGTGAGTGGGTGGGTGGGTTTTTGAGTGAGTGGGTGGATGGGTGGATGAGTGGGTAGGTGGATGGATGAGTGGATGAGTGGGTGGGTGGGTTTTTGTGTGAGTGGGTGGGTGGGTGGATGAGTAAGTGGGTGGGGTTTTTGAGTGAATGGGTGGATGAGTGGGTAGGTGGATGGATGAGTGGATGAGTGAGTGGGTGGGTGGATGAGTGGATGGGTGGGTGGGTGGATGAGTGAATGAGTGAGTGCATGAGTGGGTGAAAGAGTGAGTGAGTGAGTGAGTGAGTGAGTGAGTGAGTGAGAGTGAGAGTGAGAGTGAGAGTGAGAGTGAGAGTGAGAGTGAGAGTGAGAGTGAGAGTGAGCATGTGCGCGTGTGTGTGCGTGTGCGTGTGCGTGTGCGTGTGTGCATGCATGCGTGTGAAACTTTGTGCATACTTCAGTGTGTGCAAACCTATATGCATATGCTAAGTAAAGTGCTTAATATGAAAACAAAAATATTTAAAATACATAAAAACATGGACTTTATGCCATAAATCTTAATATTCAATCTTACTTCTAGTAAAGGCTGATACAGCAATTTTTGTAAAATATGTCTTTCTCACCGCTTTGAGAAAACAAAGTTTGGCTATCTGTAACACACAAAGCTTTTGACTTATCTTGGACATGATTCAACTCCCTATACTCATATATAAACAATTTCAAATGTCAGCAAAATTGCATGTTGTGATGGGAAAATATATATATATTATCACCTCATACACAACACAGCTCAATTTTTAAAAAAATAATAACAGTAAAAAAGGTTCCTTTACGACAAATAAGAAAGAACATAATGAAAAACAAACAAACAAACACACACACACACACACACACACACACACACACACACACACACACACACACACACACACACACACACACACACACACACACAACACACACACACACACACACACACACACAACACACACACACACACACACACACACACACACACACACACACACACACACACACACACACACACACACACACACACAACACACACAAAAACTAATCAACAAGACAGTAAACAGATCGATATTTTGCAACAACGATTCTCTCTACTTACTGGTCATACTCGTAGGGGATGACCGACTCTTCGGAATTCAGACGATTCACAAACAACGGAATGTGCGACTGAAAAGGACGGAGGAAAAAAAAGAAAACTGAATTAATACACGACCCTGATTGTTCTCTTCGATCTGGTGAATTAGTTCTGCTAAATGGGAAAAGTCTTATCTATTTACTTCAACCAGAAGTATATTCATTATCTTATCTTACATCACTTTCAATATTAACTAATTAGATAATCAAACAACTAATTAAAAAAAAAGATAATAAAAAATTCAGATAAATATAAATATGTATACATATTCATATTACATATATAGATACATATGTATAGCTACTATATATTTATAGAAATATTTACATATATAAATATTTATAAATATATAGACATGTGTATGTATATATATATACACATATATAATAAATATACATATACATATACATATACATACACATACACACATATACATATACACATATACATATATATATACATATACATACACAAATATATATGCATACATATATTACATATACACATGTATATAAATATAAATATATGCATATATGCATATAATTGTGGAAAAAGTCCATAACTAAAAATCATAAGGAAGGATTTTGATTCCAGTGCACCTGAACATTCTTGTAGCAACGTGTTATAACGTGTTCAAACAGGAAGCCTTACATGCAGGTAACAACGCCGCCAGTTGGAAGTCATGCGATCTGAACCATGTCAGGGCTGCTCCTTTGCCAGCTTCAACCGATGGAAAATTGGTACCTTTCAATGATTTTTTTAAAAGTTTGGGAACAAAAAGAAGTCAGATGGGGCTGAATCAGGGCTGTAAGGTGGGTGTCAGACAATTTCCCATCGAAAGTCGCACTGCACAGCTCATCTGCCGAGTGCTGTGAATGGGTGCATTGTCGTGGTGGAAGAAAACGCGTTGATGCAATATTCCACGGCATTTTTCTGAGATTTTTTTTTGAACAGCTTTGTCAAAAATGAATCATAATACGCAGATCTAATTGTTTTCTCAATCTCGGGGAAGACAATCAGCAGAATCACCTCTGCATCTCAGAAAACAGTGACCATGACCTTTTTCTCTTGAACGCTCAGATTTTGCTTTGACTGAATTTTACAAGAATGTTCAGGTACATTGAAATCAAAATCATTCCATATGATTTTTAGTTTTGGACTTTTTGAAGTCCCCTCAAATACATATAAATATACATATACATACATATATATACACATACATGTATATATACATATATATATATATATATATATATATATATATATATATATATATATATATATATATATATATACATATATAATAAATATGTATACATATATACATATATAAACATAACTTACATATATATACATATATATAACATTTACACATATATACATAAACATATACATACATATATAGATATATATATATAGACACACACACACACACACACACACACACACACACACACACACACACACACACACACACACACACACACACATATATAACACACACACACATATACACACACACACACACATATACACACACACACATATACATTACATACATAATATATACACATACACTATATAATATATAATATAATATACATATAATACTATATATAATATCTATATAAATTATAATATATTATATATATATATAATATATATTATAATATATATATATATATATATATATATATATATATAATATATGATATATATGTACTATATACATAATATTAAAAATCTATATATATATTATATATATATATATAATATATATTATATATATATGTATATATATATATATATATATATATACATATCATATATTATATATATATAATATCACATATTATATAAATTACATATATATCATATACATCATATACATTATAATATATATATATATATATATATATATATATTATATATATATATATATTCACATACAAGCCCTAGGGACTGGAACACACTCTTTCATTCATAAAAAGAAGAAAAAAATGAAAATGCATAAAAAAGTAATAAAAATCCTCATTTACTCATCTCCCTCTTTCTTCATAATTCTTAGTCTTCCTCTTTCCTTTTCCCACAGCACCACCTCACAGCAAGAGTTCTGAGCCACGGCACCAGCATGAACGTTCAAGGCAGACAAGATCTTGAATGAAAGTCATGCAAGACCACTAAGCTAGCTATACAACTGCTACATAAAATCAACTATAACGGACTCAAATCCTACATAAAATCAACTATAACCGACTCAAATCCTACATAAAATCAACTTAAATAGACTTTAATTTGTTAAGAGGACATATCATTCACATCCATTCACATGTAAGACTGCTAAAAGGGCAATATTTAAACCAGAAAGTAGTCACAATTTCAAAGCAGATAATTAAACCACTGCAACCGGAGGTCAAATTTCAAAATACCCGCTTAAGCAGCTATTTATGGTGCCACATAGCGGTCGTTCCTTGATTTTCGTCAATTATTTTTCTAAACATCACCATTCCTGAGGACGACGTTTACAAAAAATAAAGAGAGATTTGGGCCAATTCTGGAAGACTATCTGCTTAAAGATGTACCGTACAAAACTTTTCATATTAGTTTGTAAGTCTTGAAGAACATTTCAAGTATATACAAACTATCATAACAATCTTGATACACAAGTTCAGGCCCAGAACTTGGCTGTTATATATGTATTGACACCCAGATGTTAGGGGTTAAGAAGACACATTATGATTAAAAAAGCTATAAAATTCAATATTTTACAATTAACCTCTATGTTTTCTCTTTTCTCCCAATAAAATTAATATCCCTTCTCCTGTAAACGACATAACTATGCTGTAAATCAATTTCTTTTTACAAACACTGTTCATAATAACATTAGCAACCTTAAAAACATTGTAACTATAATGCAATACATACCAACACTAACATGGCAAAGGAAATAAACAACAATAATTTAACAACTCATTGAAAAGTTCATGAGCAACTAATATTAGTAGGACTGAATAAACACACTCCTAATACTAATGTTGCTCTTCATCAAAAAATCATAAAAATCAGTTCAAAATATAAACATGTAAAACATAACTTCTGAAGTAAACTGAATAAATAAGTACTGTTTGCCCTCTATATTTGCAAGCTCAACATGCATAACTTTTGCCTAATTATATGTATGACAAAATAATTAGAACTTTATAAGTATATATGAAATATGAAAATACTTTATACAAGCTATTACACGACACCAACCTGCTGATGCTGGGGTGCTTGTATTCACTCTAAGTCTGGACTCAGAGACTAGAATGCATGCCTACATTTAACAAACATCAATTAACTGAGGGTCAGAAAAATATTTCTTTCTGATTCAATAATTGCTGAAGTTTTAATAAGGCAGATTTTGGATTATGCTGATAATGATAATGATATTCTTAATCATTGAAAAAAATGTCTCCAGCAGGAACTGAGTTTTAAACCACAAAACCTCACATTTGTGGGTCATGTAATTTAGCCTTGCTTGCCTAATCCTTCTTTAACCCTTTTCCCGAGGGTAGTATTCATAGTGGCCTGGGCCCTGCTGCCGGGGGCTTATATCGTCGCCCTAGCATGCGCGACCACTCATGCCAAATACCAGCATCCCATGCCGTTTCTTCGTAATACTACGAAGATATGTTGTATTTTTAGTTTTCATTATTTTCTAAAGCCTCTACTTGCCAAACTTTCTGATAAATTGAGACTGAAGGGTATTTTTGTTGTTATATAGACTCCATAGTTGATCATTATTCAGTCTACAGTCTGAATAAAATATGCAGTGTGCAGCGTCATGGAGTTGAAATCGTCGGTTTGTTGCATTTTTTTTTCTTTTTGCATAGTAAAAATGAGAAAGTGTTAAAAACGACTTAATCACACTTTCACTAGCAGAAAAATAATATTTTGCCATGATTGTAACAAAAAATAACTCATGGCATCTCCATACATACACCATGGCATGTACATACAAGCCCCCGGCAGATAGTCCCGCCATGCCATGGCATGTACATACATGCCACCCGTTGGGAAAGGGTTAATCACTGAAAAAAATGTCTCCAGCAGGAACGGAGTTTTAAACCACAAAACCTCATATTTGAGTGTCATGTAATTTAGCCTTGCTTGCCTAATCCTTCTTTAAGCTAACGAGGAAAGTGTATAAATGGAGGTGCACACCAGCTCCAAATTACTTCAGCTCTCTCCCTCGACCCAACCACAGAATCTCCTATGGTCTCCAGCCACCTTTCCCGAGACATCCCCACCGAAGACATTGTAAACGAACCTCACCCTTAGCACTAGAAGATTGCCAACCAGATACCCACATCACAAAATCATACAAAACAATCCTAGCACCTAAGAGACATACTAAGGAACATAGAAATGCAAGAGGCTATGATGACTGGCCAGGCACTAGGCAGGCAGTTGGGTAGAGGTGCCTGGCACAGCTTCCAACATAAATAGTTGCATCCCCAGTACACAGACAGCTCACCATCACTGGGTTAAGAGAACTTTCAAATAGCAAACTACATGAGTTAATAAGTACCCACATGAAATATACTGATATCCGTTCAATAACAAAAACACACAGATGAAAAACTTTTAATAAAGTACTGACTGGCGACCATTCGCTTCCACCTACTCACTATTACAAACCGGGAGCACATGTCTTTGTGCAGCCATGTCACTGCCAAACATAACTTCTGCCTCACACTGTCAAATATAAAAGACAGCAAATGTGCATCTTTTTTAAGGGTCTTTTTATATCTAAACCCTTCACTGATTACTTTTGGTCTTTGTGATACATGAACCACAGCCAGTATAAAGATTTCAATTTGTTAATTATAATTAGCATAAGACCAAATAAATTTCAAGTGTACATAATTTCAATTTACATGGGTTATATACATTTTATTAACTTCAGGACAACATAAACTGATGTGTAACTTGTTCAGATCTATATGTTTTGTGGTTAAAAGGATATTTCTATGATTTAAGTCAACAAAATGGCTCGCTGGGAATGATCCTACAA
>NC_051393.1:52146776-52161776 GCF_015228065.2 Penaeus monodon | reverse complement strand
TTTTTTTTTTTTACGAATATCATCAATAATTATTTGATGCAGTGAAAGTTTATCTGATAATTTTTATATCTCATTTAGCTTTAACAACCTTTTTTGCTGGTAAATGAAAAATATAATTCACGTGCACGGCCCTTTGAAATTGTTATGGATGGAGCGCGCGAGAGAGGGAGAGAGGCAGATAAGTAGGTAGATAGATAGAGAGAGAAAGAGAGATAGAAAGGGAAAGAGAGAGAGAGAGAGAGAGAGAGAGAGGAGAGAGAGAGAGAGAGAGAGAGAGAGAGAAGAGAGAGAGACAGACAAGAGAGAGAGAGAGAGAGAGAGAGAGAGAGAGAGAGAGAGAGAGAGAGAGAGAGAGAGAGAGAGAGAGAGAGAGAGAGAGAGAAAGAAAGAGATGGACAGACAGAGAGAGAGAGGACAGCCAGACAGACAACAGAGTGACAGAGAAACGGAAAGGCAGAAGAAACAGGAAAATAGTTTCTGAGAGTCATTCGCCTTGAATCCCTGCTGCTCTGGCCTCTCCTGCCGAGCGTCAGGGATCTAGCCTTCCACGCGCACAACGGCGGTCGATAGGTTCAGTCGTTCAGGTCAGTCGTTTAGTTCTGTCGTCCGGTTCAGTCGTTTAGTTCAGTCGTTCAATTCTGTCGTTTAGTTCAGTAGTCCGGTTCAGTCGTCCAGTTGAGTCGTTCAATTCTGTCGTTTAGTTCAGTCGTCCATTTCCGTCGTTTAGTTCAGTCGTCCGGTTGAGTCGTTTTCACCCTAAGCACTTTCCTCTACCGCGACCGACGACATCGTAGCGGTGCCGGGCTGGTCGTCGCTCAGCGCTAAGAGCACCTCCATCGAGAAAGTGATGGTGACGCCGGCGTGGGTTACGGACACCAGGAACTTGAAAGAGATCGTGTTGGCGTGTGGGTCCCGCGTGAGGCTGAGGACCTCGGCGTGCACGTGCCTCGACGCCGCCGCGGGGAAGGGGGCCGCCCCGTGGAGGTCCTCGTCGACGGGGATGGCGAAGTAACCCGACACAAGCTCCGTCCCGTTGGGTCCCGTCATCTGCGCTCTGACGTCGACGGTGACTTGGCCCCCGTCTGCGAAGTCGTGGCTGAGGGCGTCCGTGAAGTTAATGGCCACGAAGACCCCGGCGGTGGTGTTGGTCTCGTCGTCGGTAACGTTCAGGAGGAGTTTGATGTCTGTCTGTCCCTTGTCGGGAAGGAAGGAGACGGGGACAGCGACGGGTTCGGTGGTCGGCGTCTCCGGGTTCTCCGTCGGGCCTTCGGGCGGTTCAGCGTCGGTTGTTTCCGGTGCGAATAATGGCGGGACTTCGCTGGTTACTTCTACCATGTCTATCAGTCCTGTTTCTGAAACGGGCGGAGGCTCAGGGGCGTCGGGGGTCGTTTCCAGAACTGCACCGGGCGTTTCGGAGGGAACCCCCACCGTTGGCGGCCGGTCTTGCTCTTTGATCTCCTCCTCCTCCTCCTCCTCCTCCTCTCGTACTCTCTCGATCTCCTCCTTCTTCTTCTCGATCTCCTTCTGCAGCACTTCCTTCAGCTCCTGCAGCTTGGCGATGTTCTCCGTCACGTTCCGCAGCTTCTCGACGACCTTCTCCTTCGTCGCCTGTATCGCGGCCATCTCCTCCTCCCTCCGCGCCAGCCCTTCGCTCGTCGCGTTCCTCGCCCTCCGCTTGTCCTCCTCGCTGAGGCTCACGTCCCCGGCCTCGATCTTGTCCTTCAGGAGGCGGATGAACTGCGTCAGGCAGCTGGACACGCCGTCAGCGACCACCGTCTGGATCATCGCGAGGACTGTCCCGCTGATGTCCTCGCCCTCGGGGCAGTAAGGCAGCGTGAAGTTGCCGCTCGCGTCGCGCCTCCGTCGGTGCCTCCCCCCGGCCTCCAGCGCCTCGCTCAGTTCCTCCAGGGCCTGCGTGGACTCGCTCGTCTCGTTGAGGGCTTGGTCCAGCAGCTGCCTCTCCTGCGTCAGGTTCGCGTGCTGCTGCTCCTGCTCCCCCAGCACCGCCTCCGTCTCCTCCAGCTCCTCCTGCGTCTCGTTCAGCGCCAGCTCCATCTCCGTCAGGTCGACTGGAACCTCCGTCGTGGCTGTGTCGGTTGAGGTTTCAGCTGCTGATTCAGTCGACTCGATAAATGGCTCACTCGACCCCATCGGCAGCTCAGTCGACCCCATCAGTAGTTCAGTTGCTTCAATCAGAATCACTACTGATTCGGTCGCTGACTCGGTTGACTCAGTAGATATTTCTGACTCAGTCGGTTCAGGCAGCAGATCTGGCATCTCCGGCTGAGAATTATCTGTCAAAATGATAACAGTAATCATGATGCTGTTCATAACAACGACATAATAATAATAATAATAATAATAATAATAATAATAATAATAATAATAATAATAATAATATAATAATAATACACCGGCATTACTATTAATAACAAAAGCAAAGATGGTGATATTTTGACACCTGAACAGCAGATCGCAATGACAGTTCACCAATACTTAAATTAAGAATTTGTCTAATTCACTGAGCTGTCGAAAAAAGTTCTGTCCAGCGACATTTGATCCGTGACGCCGTTGCTTCCGGTCGATAATAGCGCTGAAGGACAAAGCAAATCATGGAAAGGTTGACAAGCAATGATGTCACTTCCTTTAGAAATTCCGTTTGTCTGTTTTTCATTTTTTTTCTTTCTCTCTTTCTCTCTCTCTCTCCTCTTCTCTCATCTTCTCTCCTCTCCTCTCTCTCCTCACCACTCTCTTCTTTCTCTCTCCTCCTCTCTCTCTCCACTCTCTCTCTCTCCCCTCTCTCTCTCTCTCTCTCTCTCTCTTTTTGTCTTTGTCTCACCCCCCCCCCCCCTCTCTCTATCTCTCTCTCAATCTCTCCTTCTCCTTCCCTCGTTCTCTCTTTCTTCAATTCATTCGTTAATTCATGAAAAGGTAATAGATTTAATTACACAATAAAATATCACTTTAATTTAGTGACTTGTTCATTATCCTGTTCCTTTAGAAACACAAGCCTATCTTAGCCTACAATTTCATTCATTTAGCAATCAATAACATTGATGAAAAAGGGATTGGATATGTAAACGCAATCTCCCCTTTGTGTCTACCTGTTCATTTTACGAGAAAGAAGAAGAAGAAGAAGAAAAAGACGCTTAATAGTGTAATAGAAGATAATATAAAAGAGAGTGAGAGAGAGAAAGATAGAAAGATAGATAGATAGATAGATAGAGAGAGAGAGAGAGAGAGAGAGAGAGAGAGAGAGAGAGAGAGAGAGAGAGAGGTGAATAAAATACGATACCAAAGATAAAAATAAGTCATAACACAAACCAGCCAAAAAAAGAAGCAAAAGAAGATAGAACGAAATGCCACTAACCTCCGTCACCGCCTCCGTCAGCATCTCCTTCAGGAGAAAAAAAGACGATTAATAGTGTAATATAAGATCATGTAAAAGAAGTGAGAGAGAGAGAGAGAGAGAGAGAGAGAGAGAGAGAGAGAGAGAGAGAGAGAGAGAGAGAGAGAGAGAGAGAGAGAGAGAGAGAAAGAGGGAATAAAATAAAAAGATATAAAATAAAAATCATAATATAACCCCCTCCCCCCCAAAAAAAAGAAAAAAAAAAAAAAAACGAAATACCCAACCTCCGCCACCGTCACCGCCTCCGTCAGCATCTTCCTTCAGGAGGACTTCCACCTTGCAGCGACTCGATCTCCCCCTCCTGCGCCTCCACCTCGGCCTCCTTCGCCTCCAGGGCACTCGCCACCTTCAGAAAAAAAAAGAGAAATAAGCAAGTTTGTTGTGGTCATAGCTCCCGCCATTACCGCAATCCGTGCGAATGCGAGGGTTGAGCCTAGGCTTCGGATTAAGATCTCTGTCACTTATTTATCAACCGTAACAGCGTCTCCCCTTCAGTTAAATTTTTGTAAATCGATTACTTGTATTAGAATTCTGTATAAATTCTTAAAGCATGGTCTACAGGTTATCACTGATTTATCAGTTCCAGTCTACGCCGAAATCATGGATTTACCATCGCATTCGTATAATCTGCGGTAATGGCGGAAACCTTGGGAACTGCGGAGCAATTAATTATACGAAAAAGCGCTTATTGGAAAGGTGGGTATTTAGTGTTTATATGTGAATATGTGGTATATTATATATAATATATATAATATATATATATATATATATATAATATATGTATATATATAATATAAATAGATATTTATATATATATTATATATTATTATATATGGAGTAATCTAGGGTACATTAGTGAATGAGAAGGTGAGGTATAAGATTGTATACAGTATTTTTAATAAACAACTAACAACTGATATAGTGGTGGCATATATCATAGTGAAAATTCATCGCAGTTGTAGGGTTTTTTATATATCTATAATATAGAAACTATTAATATTATATATATTATATATATATATATATATATATATATATATATATCTATATATATTATATATATATATATAATATATATATATATATATCTATACATACTGGTATTAACATGTTGTTTGTGTGTGTGGTGTGTTGTTGTGTGTGTGTATAAATGTTAATATAAATAGACTATATATTTCATATACATAAAATATGCAATATTATATATACACATACATAATATATAGTACTATATATCATATAATATCATTATTATATATATATATATATATATATATAATATATATACATACATATATATACAAGTATATATATGCACACACACACACACACACAATCCTAACCTCCCGCAGGGCACTCCTGGCTTCGGATAAGGAATCGGCGAGTCCATCCTGCAAATCCTGCGTTCGGTTCAAAAGAGCATCGACATCCGACGGAGGTTCGAGATTCCCGCTCCGCAGATCAGCTGATAAGCCGATCAGCTGATTGGCCAGACATTCCATTTGTGACGTCAGCTAGGGAGAGGTAATGTAAAATGTCAGCGTCAGTTTTATAATTAGGATTAATAACTTACTGAGAATTGAGAGAGAGGAGAGAGAGAGAGAGAGAGAGAGAGAGAGAGAGAGAGAGAGAGAGAGAGACGAGAGAGAGGGAAACGAGAAGAGAGAGAGGGGAGGGACGAGAGAGAGAGAGAGAGAGAGAGAGAGGAGAGAAAGAGGGAGAGAGAGAGAGAGAGAGAGAGATGAGAGGGACTGCGAAACACTGAGAGAGAGAGAGAGAAATGAGAGAGAGAGAGAGAAAAGAGAGATGAGAGAGAGAGAGAGGAGGAGAGACGAGAGAGAGAGGAGAACCCTAGAGAGAGAGAGAGAGAGAGAGAGAGAGAGAACATGAATTTGTTCGATCCGTCACTTTAACCTATATTGCTACTAATTTCATTATTCATAATCTTATTGATATTATTATCATTATTTTTATTATTATTAGTGGATCATCATTGTTATTATCATTATTATTATTAGCAGTATAGTTAATATATATCACTATTACATTACATTTGCGCATTAATTATATTGTCATCACTGTACTACCGTTATTATTAATTGTTATTATCATATTATCAAATATCATTATTATTATCAGTCATTATTATTAATTATTATTATTATTATTATTTATTATTATTAGTTAATTATTATTTATTATTATATATTGTTACACTTATAATCTAATATTATCATCATTATTATCATTATCACACACACTCACACACACACACACACAAATACACACACACACAAATACACACACACACACATACAGACAAACAAACAAACAAACACACAAGCACACACATATACAGACAAACAAACAAACACACACTTACAGACGAACAAACAAACGCACACATACGGACGAACAAACAAACACACAAACAAACTAACAAACAAACAAACAAACACTAACAAACACACACACACACAAACAAACACACGCATTTTTACCCCCCCCCAGAATCACTTTAACAAAGAAACATACGGAAGGGTTGTTCTGCAGCTCGTCAGCCAAAGCTTCCATGGCGTCTAAGACGGAAGTCAGCAAATCGGACACGTCCCCTGTAATTTCTTCGTCCGGATCGCTGCACGATGTTAGTGTCTGGTGGAATGTGTTCGGATTAACAGTTGATGGCAAGGCATGAGGATGATTAGTTATTCATAAAGCATATATATATATATATATATATATTATATATATATATATATATAGATTAATATATATATATATCTGTGTGTGGTGTGTGTGTGTGTGTGTGTGTGTGTGATGTGTGTGTGTGTGCGCTGTGTGTGTGTGTGTGTGTGTGTTTGGTTTATGTGTGTGTGTATGTATAGATGCATGGATGTATGTATGTATGTATGTTAGTACACACACCACACACACATACACACACACACACACACACACACCACACACACACACACACCCACAACACCACACACACACCCACACACACAAACCTATATCAATATATATTATAGATATATATATATAATATATATATCCTATATATTAATATATATATATAGAATAACAAAGAGAGAGAGAGAGAGAGAGAGAGAGCAAGAGAGAGAGAGAGAGACAAGAGAGAGAGAGAGAGATAGGAGATCGAGAGAGAGAGGAAAGAGAGAGAGAGAGAGATGAGAGAGAGAGGAGAGAGAGAGGAGGAGGAGAGAGAGAGAGAGAGGAAAGAGAGAGAGAGAGAGAGAGAGAAAGAGAGAGAGAGAGAGAGAAAGAGAAGGAATTATAGAATCTGAATTTTTTATCCAGATTATCCAGACCAGGAGTTTTTTTAATTAATTCATTCATTTATTAATATATTTATCTCTTTATTTATCTTTATTTATCAATTTATCATTATTATTATTATTTTGGTTTGCTGAATGAAACAAGGGAATAAAGATCACTTGGGATTATCCCTTCTGATTTCTTAAAACTGTATTTTTATTCACTTTATTTTATTTTATTTTTATTTGTCTAAAAAAAAATCTATATATATTTATTTTTATTTATAACGAGTATCACCCATTTCTATTTTAAATTCACGAATTGAGAGAGAAAATTAAAAAAAATTGAATGACTCTGTATTAGAATTTGATCTGTTTTTAACCGTTCAAGATTTTAGTTTTTAATTTTATTATATTAAAAAGAAAAAAAGTGTAGAGCGTAATTTTAAATAAGAGAAAAATACGAGAAATAAATATATTTAGGATGAAATAACGAAAAACTGTTTTTTTTGTGAAATTTAACGCCTCAATTTTTTTTTCTTTTTTATAAGTCAACTGAATAAATAAATCGTATTTGATCAAATATATGTATAGGAATGACTTCAATTTAGGTATTTTGGTAAATAAAAATGAAAAAATATTTCACTCAATGAATATACACAAATCTAATATGAATAAAGAGCAAATACCTGTATAGAACTACACAGAGAAGATGGAAAAGAAGAGAAGACAAAAGGAGACAATTTCCATTCCATTCACCCCCCCCCAAAAAAAAAAAAAAAAAAAAAAAATCACACAAAATGGCAAACCGCACAAAAGTCTACGGGAACCACACACCCCGTTTGACATCCGCGCGCTTCCTCCTCCTCCTCCTCCTCCCCCCCTCGGCTTGCAATTCGTTCAACAAACTCAGCAAATCATCGTAGGCATCTTGTGCAATCTGCAACGCATCCACCACGCTCTGCAACGTCTGATTTTGCTGCCTCAGATTTTCCAGCTCTTCCAAGAGCGTCGAAAGCTTCTCTTTGGCTAATTCCAGCTCACTTTTTCGCGGGACGTCGAAATCTGAAGGAAATGTTTGGATTTTTTTGAATTTCGGAATTTTTGGAAACAGGGTTACTGTGCATACGTTCACAAACACACACACACACACACACTAAATACTGCATATCATGTATTTTTTTTAAATTATACGTCGCATGTTATGATAAAACTACATATGTGCTTAATAAACTTGATGAGGAATCATTACTGGCTAAAAACTGAATGACTTAACTTAAAAAAAAAGTATATATATTTTTAAAAACATCTAGGAATCCCGCGTAAAGTACGGTACGTTCGGATACATGCCTATGGCTTCGTTCGAGCGAGAATGCCTTCGTATCCGTGCGTGCAAATTTGAGAACAAAAAAAAAAAAAAAAAAATAATAAAATAAATAAACTTACCATCACATGAATCTTCATGAACAATCTGACTGATCTGTGAATATTGAGGAAATTGTTACTTTTAATGCATTACCCTGAAATTGTTTTATATATAACTATAACCTGTTATTTTTACTTTAAAATATCTGGATGAACGTTATCAATCTCCTGTCATATGATTATTATCTTAATTCATTTTTTTATGTATCATATATCACAATAACAAAACATTTTATTTATTTATTTATATATATATTTTTTACGTGATTTTTGGTCCCATTAAGGTATCATTACAACCATTTTTTTTTCTTTGGGATCTCTTACCACTCCCCCCCCTCCCCCCTCCCCCCTGCTTACCCATGGCACCTCCTCCCCACTTCCCATTACCCCCCCCCCCCCGCTTACCCATCTCTCTCCCTTTTCTTTATTCACATTACCCACTTCCCTCTCCCCTCCCCCCTTTGCCATTATCCTCTCCCCCTCCCCCTTTACCCATGACACCCCTCCCTCCCCCTCCCCCTTACCCATGACACTCCCTCCCCCTTACCCATGACACCCCCTCCCCCCTTACCCATGACACCCCCTCCCCCTTTACCCATGACACAAACCCCCTCCCCCTCCTCTGACACCTGACACCTTACCTGGACGATCAATCGAGCCTCAACAACGAACACCTGTTTGGAGAAATAAAATAAATATATGAATAGAGAGAGAACAAAAGAAAAAGAGAAACCGAAAGAGAAAAAGAGAGAGAGAAAAAAAAAGAAAAGTTAACAGTATTTGATATTTTTTTTATGTACATTAATTTATTTGTGATTTGATGAATATATTTAATCCAGAATTATCGCTTCATATGATATTATACTTAATTAACTAAAAGTTTAATGTGACCATCAATAAACTTTTAAGCTTATTAACAAAAATTTCATATCAAACGAAAGAAGAAAACCGACAGAAGAACTGATAAAAACCGAAGATAGACAGAGAAAGAAAACGATAACAATAACGATGATGATAAAGATGATCAAAGAAAAACATCGAACAATTTATACGCTCGTCTTCCATTCTACTCTATAAACCCGATTTTTTATTTTCATTTTTTTGTGTCTTTATTTGGCTAGTTAATAATCTGTCTACCATTTGAATAACTCACAATTAGATCATATTCTTTTTACAATACTTGTATAATAATTTCCCTTTCATTTCGTTATCCCTGGCAATATTCACATTAAGTTCGTTATCTGTTCGTTATCTATCTATTGCCCCATCGTCGATTCGTTGTAAACTTCCCGTTATTTTTATTATAATCACCATTCTTACTTTTACTATCATATGTTTGTATTTATTAGATATTATTATTATTTATTTAATCGCTGTGTTAAAAATTCAGATTCTATAATTCCCTTTGAGAAATAAATAAATAAGATATGAGCGTGTGTGTGTGTGTGTGTGTGTGTGTGCGTGTGTGTACATATATCCAAATAATATCATATTTTTTAAAATATTATCATCATTTTTGTATTATCACTATTATCTTCATTATCATGATTATTATCATTAAAATTAATATGATTTTCATCATCAGTATTATCCTTGTCATTATCATCTTTACTATCATTATCATTATCATTACCATTATTATTATTATCATTATTATTATTATTATTAACCTTAAGTTTAGTTACTAAAAAAAGGCCTTTTGGGGGCCGAGTGTTAAGCATCGGATCAAATGGCACGACGGCAATCTTTAAATTCGAGGGTTTCGAGTACCGGGCCCGGTTTTTGTTCCCTTAGGCAAAGAACTTCACCTCGATTGCCTACTAGCCACGGGTGGCAGCCAGCCCCAATCAATGCTGTCCAAGCCCGATAAATAGAGAGAATGATTACTAAAGGTAAATCCGGCACCCTACCAGACTCACTCCCAAAACATCACAACATTAAACTACAATTAAGTATCATGCTGTGACCAGGCGGTTCAAAATGACCTACCGTATAAGAAAAGAAAAAAAAAATTTTTATCATTATTATTTTTATGTTAAATTTTATTATATCATTAATTATTTTTATTATTATTATTATTATTATTATTATTTTTATTATTAATATTATTTTATTTTTAATTATTATCATTATATTATTATTTTTATTTTTATTTTATTATTATTATTATTATCATTTTTATCATTTTTATTATTATTTAATATCTTTTTTATTTTATTTTCATTACAAATTTTTATTTTATTATTATTATTTAAATTTTATTATAAACCAAATTTTCATTTTTTATTATTTTTTTATTATTTTTAATTATCTTATTTTTATTAATTTTTTATTATTTTTTATATATTATTTTTATTATTTTATCATTTATTATTACTATTGTTTTTTCTATTTTTTTTTCATTGTTGTTATTTTTTGTCAGGGTTTTGTTTTATTTTTATCACTATTATTTCCCTTATTTTTGTATTTATTTTTATTATATACATATTTTTTTGCTTCCATTAATATTATCATTATAATATTCATGATTATCATCACCATTTTCATCATCATCACCATCATCACCAAAATCTTTCCCCCTCATCACCTATCATCACCATTTTCACCTCATCCCTCAACCAAACTCATCACCATTCCCCATCGTCACCATCACCCCCACCATCCCCTCCCCCCCCCATATTACCATACATCACCACCACATCACCACCCCACCAATCACACCACCACATCCCCCAACCACCCTGACCATTTTATCCCAAACCCCTAACCCATCATCACCCTCAACCTCATCCCAACCTCATCACCCCACCCATTCATCATCATCATCCCCCAACCATCATCATCATCAAACATCACCCCCTACCTCACCACCATCCCCCTCTCACCACCCGATCACCACCTCACCATAAAACCCCCCTATTTATCCCCAAACCCCCTCTATCCCACATCACCCCCCCCCAACCCAAACAACCACCTCACCCCCCACCCACCCACCATCTCACCCAAAATTCCCCCTACTCACCACCCACCTTTACCATCCTTTTAAACACCACCCCAACCCCCCCTCGACTCACCACCCCCTTCCCCTCCCCCACCACCCATCCCCCCCACCCCCACCCCCTTTATTTTACCACCCCTCCAAACACCATCCTCTTTAATCACCACCACCCTCACCCCCACCCCCACCATCCCCCCTCCCCTCACCCACATTTACCTCCTCTGACTCAAACCCCCACCCTTTATCCCACCACCATCACCACCAACCCCCATCACCACCACCATCATCACCATCCTCTGACCCCACCACACCATCACCAAACCCCCACCCCTAAACACCATCCTTTACTCAAACCACCACCACCATCCCCCCAAACACCCCAAACCCCCATCCCTCACCTTCCCCCTGACTCCCCCCACCCCCCACCCCCACCCCCCAACAACCACCCCCCACCTCCTCTGACTCACCCCCCCCATCATCCCCCACCCACCATCCCAACCACCCACCCCCCAACCCCCTCCCCCCACCTCATCCCCATCCTCTAAACCTCACCACCCCCTCAACAACCCCACCACCACCACCACACCAAACATTTACCCCATCCTCCCCCCCTCCTCTTTTTTCCAAACCCCCACCACACCACCACCCCCATCATCACCCCCTATCACCCCCACCTCCCAAACCCCCCCCACCCCACCACTCACCCCCCACCCCCCCCATCCCTCCACGACCACCACCCCCACATCACCACCATCATCCCATTCCCCTGACTTAAAACACACCACCCGAAACCCCCAAACCCCCATCACCACCCTCACCCCATCCTCTGACTCCCACCAACCATTTACCACCACCATCCTCACCTCCTCCCGACCCCACCACCCCCCCAACCCCCCCCCCCAAACACCCCACCAACCACCATCCCACCACCCCCCACCACCCCCCAAACATTTTACCCCCCCCATCATCCCAATTTCCCTGACTTCAACCAAAACCCCCCACCTCCCACCACCCCCATCCCCTTTACCACCCCCAACCATCCCTCTGGGCCCCACCACCCCCCCACCCACCCCCAACCACACCCCACCAACCCTCCCACCCTCCCAAAAAATCACCACCACCACCCCACCACCACCCCCTAACCCCAACCCAACCCTCACCTCCTCTTTTTTCCCACCACCCTCCCACCCCCACCATAAAACCACCACCATCACCACCCCCCACCCCCACCACCCCTCATCACCATCCTCGGGCTCAAACCCCCACCATCAATTTTTCCCTCCCCTGACTCACCACCACCACCCCTCACCCCCACCTCAAAACCCCAATTTCCCCCCCAACCCCCATCCATCACCCCCATCCCATCCACCCCCATCACCACCTTTTCCCCCCTCCTCTGGGCCACCAAACCCCCCACCCATCACCACCATCATACCATTTTTTTTTGACTTACCCACCCTCATCACCAAACCTTTTGACCCCCCACCACCCCCCCATCACCAACCCACCACCACCCTCCCCTCCCCCCCCATCAAACCACCCTCCTTGACTCACCACCAAACCACCCCCCCCCACCACCCCCCCAAACCCCACAATCCCCCCACCCCACCACCACCACCATCCCCCCACCACCATACCAACCCCCCCAAAACCTTGAAAATCACCACCCCCACAAACCCCCCCCAAACCCCCATCATCCCCCAAAACCCTGACTCACCACCCCCACCATCACCACCACCACACCCCCACCCCTTACCACCACCACCACCCCAAACCCCCACCCCCACCACCCCCATCAAAAAAAAAACCACCATTTACCACCACCCCATCACCACCACCAACCCCCCCAAACAAACCACCTCACACCCCTCCCTGACCCCACCACCCCCCAACCCCCACCCCCCACCACCATCACCCCCCATCCCTCCACCACCCCAACCTCACCACCACCACCATCATTACCACCACCCCCCTACCATCCTCGACCCCCCCACCACCCACCAACCCCCCCATTTAAACCCCCAAACCCCCCCCAACCTCCCCCCCACCCCCACCCCCCCCACCCCTCATCACCATCCTTGGGCTCACCCCCACCAACACACACCCACCACCACCCCCCCACCCCCCACCCCCACCATCATCACCATCCCCTCTACTCACCACCACCACCCTCAAACCCCCCATCAAACACCATCCTCTAAAAATCCCCCCCCCAAACCCCCATCATCACCCTCCCCTGACTCAAACCCCCACCACCTTTACCCCCCCAAACACCCCCATCCCCTGACTCACCACCAACCCTTCCCCCCCCAAACCCCCCCAATTTACCCCCCCACCATCCACCCCTCCTCTGGGCCTTTAACCCACCACCCTCACCACCCCACCATCATCACCATCCTCGATCACCCCCACCACCAAACAAACCACCATCATCCCATCCTCTGAAACCCCCCACCCCCATCACCCCACACCTTCCCTCACCACCCACCTACCCACCACCACCACCATCACCACCACCATCACCACCAACCCATTTAAAAAAACCCCCACCATATCTCCCCCTCCCTGATCACCACCACCACCATCCCCCAACCCCTCATCCCAACCTCTTTAATCCCACCACCACATCCACCCCCATTCACCACCACCCTACCACCACCACACCCCATCACCCCCACCATCACCCCCATCCTCCCGACTCACCACCACCATCATAAACCCCCACCATCACCCTCCCTCTACCCACCCCACCATCCCCCCAACCCCTCATACCATTCCCCTGATCCCACCACCACATCCCCCCACCATCATCACCACCCCCTGACTCACCACCCCCTAGGCCAGCAGCAGGGCCTTTATCTTGTTAGGCGTCTGTCCGTTTCACCTGCAACGAGGATTGTTTTTTTCTTGAGTTTATAATTATTTTGGTGTTGAAAATTATTGGTGTTGATTAATTGGTGTTGTTATTGAAATGATTTTTTAAAATTTTGTGTTTGGTTTTAATGTGGAATAAAAAGAAAATGTTTTTTTTTAAAAAAAAGTTAAGAAAATGATATGTTTATTTATGGGTATGTATGCGTACGTACATATATATATATATATATATAAAATATTATATATATATATTATATATATATATATTTTTATATATATATACATGCACATACACAACACGCCCACATGAAAAATATAAAATATCATCACATATGCTGTGTGTGTGTGTGCGTGCGTGTTTGGTGTGTGTGTTGTTTTTTGGTGTGTGTGGATGTATGTGTGTCTATGTATGTTATGTTATACACAAAACACATAATGGATAGATTGATATATGGATAGAAGGCAGATAGGAGAGAGAGACAAACAACTAGAAGATATATATATTACGTATCAAAAAATATCAGTATTTTTTGCCTCTTCAGAGAATTATACTCGAGGGTCACGTCGTTATTCAAGCTGTATTTTATCCTGGTATTTTTTATACGTATCGTCTTCATTTATATCAGTGTATTAAACACAACACACACACACACACACACACACACACACACCACACACAATATATATAATTTTTATATATAATATATTAAAAATATATATATATATATATATATAAAATATAATATTTTATATTATATATATAAAATTATATATATATAAAATAATATATAAAATAAAATATATAATATATATATATATATATATATTATAAAATATATATATATTTTATATATATATAGTATAAATATTTCATATTTATAAAATTTTAAATTATTTAATGAAAATTACTAAAAATAAATTTTTAAATAATTAATTTTTTCTTTTTTTTTATTTTTGTATTCCATTCTCTTCTCTTTTTCCCCTTCTCTCTTTCTTTTTCTCTCCCTTTCCTTTTC